>NC_080171.1:834237-1041737 GCF_950295315.1 Erinaceus europaeus
CAGAGGTAGAGGTAGTGGCAGAGGCAGAGACAGAGGCAGAGACAGAGACAGGCAGAGATAGAGACAGAGACAGGCAGAGACAGAGGCAGAGGCAGAGGGAGAGGCAGAGACAGAGGCAGAGACAGAGGCAGAGGCAGAGACAGAGGCAGAGGCAGAGACAGAGGCAGAGGCAGAGGCAGAGACAGAGACAGAGGCAGAGGCAGAGGCAGAGACAGAGACAGAGACAGAGGCAGAGACAGAGACAGAGGCAGAGGCAGAGACAGAGACAGAGGCAGAGGCAGAGGCAGTGGCAGAGGCAGAGGCAGAGACAGAGACAGGCAGAGGCAGAGATAGAGGCAGAGACAGAGACAGGCAGAGACAGAGACAGAGGCAGAGGCAGAGGCAGAGGGAGATACAGAGGCAGAGACAGGCAGAGACAGAGACAGAGGCAGAGGCAGAGACAGAGACAGAGGCAGAGGCAGAGACAGAGGCAGAGGCAGAGGCAGAGACAGAGACAGGCAGAGGCAGAGATAGAGGCAGAGACAGAGACAGGCAGAGACAGAGGCAGAGTCAGAGGCAGAGGCAGAGGGAGATACAGAGGCAGAGACAGAGGCAGAGGGAGAGACAGAGGCAGAGGCAGAGACAGAGGCAGAGACAGAGGCAGAGGCAGAGACAGAGACAGGCAGAGACAGAGACAGAGGCAGAGACAGACAGAGGCAGAGACAGAGGCAGAGACAGAGGCAGAGGCAGAGACAGAGGCTGAGGCTGAGGCTGAGGCAGAGGCAGAGGCAGAGACAGAGACAGAGGCAGAGACAGAGACAGAGGCAGAGGTAGTGGCAGAGGCAGAGACAGAGGCAGAGGCAGAGACAGAGACAGGCAGAGATAGAGACAGAGACAGGCAGAGACAGAGGCAGAGGCAGAGGCAGAGACAGAGACAGGCAGAGGCAGAGACAGAGGCAGAGACAGAGGCTGAGACAGGCAGAGACAGAGGCAGAGACAGAGGCAGAGGCAGAGACAGAGGCAGAGGCAGAGACAGAGACAGAGGCAGAGGCAGAGACAGAGGCAGAGGCAGAGACAGAGACAGAGGCAGAGGCAGAGACAGAGGCAGAGGCAGAGACAGAGGCAGAGGCAGAGACAGAGGCAGAGACAGAGGCAGAGGCAGAGGCAGAGACAGAGGCAGAGGCAGAGGCAGAGGCAGAGACAGAGGCAGAGGCAGAGGCAGAGACAGAGGCAGAGACAGAGGCAGAGGCAGAGACAGAGACAGAGGCAGAGGCAGAGACAGAGGCAGAGGCAGAGGCAGAGACAGAGGCAGAGGCAGAGGCAGAGGCAGAGGCAGAGACAGAGACAGGCAGAGGCAGAGACAGAGGCAGAGGCAGAGACAGAGGCAGAGACAGGCAGAGGCAGAGACAGAGACAGAGGCAGAGGCAGGGACAGAGGCAGAGGCAGAGACAGAGGCAGAGGCAGAGGCAGAGGCAGAGACAGAGGCAGAGGCAGAGACAGAGACAGGCAGAGACAGAGACAGAGGCAGAGACAGACAGAGGCAGAGACAGAGGCAGAGACAGAGGCAGAGGCAGAGACAGAGGCTGAGGCAGAGGCAGAGGCAGAGGCAGAGACAGAGACAGAGGCAGAGGTAGAGGTAGTGGCAGAGGCAGAGACAGAGGCAGAGACAGAGACAGGCAGAGATAGAGACAGAGACAGGCAGAGACAGAGGCAGAGGCAGAGACAGAGGGAGAGACAGAGGCAGAGGCAGAGGCGGAGGCAGAGGCAGAGGCAGAGACAGAGACAGGCAGAGGCAGAGGCAGAGGCAGAGACAGAGGCTGAGGCAGAGGCAGAGACAGAGGCAGAGACAGAGGCTGAGGCAGAGGCCGAGGCAGAGACAGAGGGTGAGGCAGAGGTAGAGGCTGAGGCAGAGGCTGAGGCTGAGGCTGAGGCAGAGGCTGATGCTGAGACAGAGGCTGAGGCTGAGACAGAGGCAGAGGCAGAGGCTGAGGCAGAGGCTGAGGCTGAGGCTGAGACTGAGGCTGAAGCTGATACTCATGAAGTGGTTCTTACTAGAATGGGCCCAGGACAGTTTAAGGCTGTGCAGACCATGCTTTTTGGAGCTGGCCAGTTGCTGCTGCATGTGTCCTGGGAGCTTTCAACCATTCTGTCCTGGGAGCTTCCGTCTGTCCTCCCTGTCAGCTGCATATTTGGTGGCTGTTGAGGATACAGTGGTCACCGTGAAGGGGCCTGCACTCACCCTTTACTCCAGGTCAGGCGAAGTCACTGTCAGTCTTGTCCTGCTCACAGAACCAGAAGCAGAATTCAGCGGTAGAGGCCATTCTCTCTTTAGCGGGCGAAACTGTAGCTTCCTGGAAGTAAAATGACCACGAGTGGAGGAAGCCAAGGGAGGTGGACACAGAAGCATAACTCGAGGTCTGTTTATATTCAAGGACATGTCAGAAAATTTGCCGAATCTCTCCAGCTCTTCTTCTTTCCTCCCTTCCTTCCTCCCTCCCTCTTTCTTTCTTTCTTTCTTTCTTTCTTTCTTTCTTTCTTCCTCTCTTTCTTCCTTTCTATTAGTAATTTAATATTGATTTACAAAATTATGAGACAACGAGGCCGAATTCCACAGTGTTCCCACCCCCAAAGTTCTGTGTCCCCATTCACTCCACTCACTCCACTGGGAACTGCAGTGGTTCTCCCAAGGCCACAGTTGAGGGTTGACTGCTATTTCTGTAACTACCTGCCTTTATTTATATATATTTGTCCGTTTTCATGGTTTTGGCTTCTCTATTTTAAATTTTGTTGGTGACTTAATATTGATTTACAAAATCATGACGGAATGGGTAGAATTCCACACTGTGCCCACCATCAGAGTCCTGTGTCCCATTCCCTCCACTGGAAACTTGAGCAGTTTTCCCAAGGTCACAGATACGGGCTGATGACCCTTTCTATAACTAACTATCCATGTTTACATATATTTTCCCGTTTATACATGGTCCTGCCTCCTGTCTCTGTCTCTGTTTTCGTCTCTCTCGCTCTTTAATTTTAGTCACTTTGTAGAGTGGGGAAGTCCCTGCCATTGCTCCTTTATCGTGAGGACAAAGTCCTGGAGAGGCCCACAAGAGCGATTATGAGGACAGCCCAAATTCTCTCCACCTCTATCTGCAATTCCTCTTATTTTGATGGCACAATATAAAATAAATCCTAGATCTCCTTATATTGATACTAACATCACTGTCCTGTCTCATGAACATTATTCCTCTTATTTTGATGGCACAATATAAAGTAAATCCTACATCTCCTTATATTTATACTAACATCACTGTCCTGTCACATGTATATTATTCCTCTTATTTTGATGGCACAATATAAAGTAAATCCTAGATCTCCTTCTATGGATACTAACATCACTGTCCTGTCTCATGTATATTATTCCTCTTATTTTGATGGCACAGTGTAAAGTAAATCCTAGATCCTATTGTACTGATACCAGCATCACTGTTCTGTCTCATGTATGTAATCTGCCAAAGCTGTCTGGTTGTCCAGTTTTCCTTCTGATGGGAAACTCACATGCAGTGAAATGTGCAGTGGAGCGCCAGTTTCCTGGGCTTGATCAGGTGCAGGTAGTCGTGTGGCCCAGACACGCAGGATCCAGAGCACTGACTTTCATCCAGAAAGTTCCCTCATGCTTCTTCCTAGACAAGCCGTGCCCCTCCCCCGTGAAGCCTGCCCCTGGCCATTTATAGCCACTGGTTTCTGGTTGGGAAATAGCCAGACTCTTGCTTGTGTCTCTCGAGAAGAACATAGGAAGCTTTCGTGGAAGTGTGTCTCTGTGTTTAGCACAGATAGTTGCAAGGAGAATTATGTAGGTGGTTGAAGAGTGCTTGGCCTTGATAAGCGCGCGGCACGAAAGGGATTGTCTTCTAGAAAGCAAGTCCTCGAGAAGGCTGACGGGTCTCTCACTCTGGGGCGGTGCAGGAGAGACTAAAGTCCTCTGCATGAGCGCCTAGTGGGCCTGCCGCAAGAGAATTACACATATTCCAAAGAAACAAGTGGCTAGTTGCCTGATGTCAAATTACCTGAGAGTTCTTGGGTGTCTCTGGATGGGATGTACAGGGGAATGTGTGTTGTGTAATTTCGAGGAAATTCTGTTTATGTTAGTTTATTTTATAAACAAAGAATCTCTTTACTGTTTTCTTTTTTAAATTATCTTTATTTATTTATTATTTAGAGACATCCAGAAATCAAGAGGGAAGGGGGTGAGAGAGAGGGAGAGAGACAGAGAGAGACACCTGCAGCCCCGCTTCACCACTCACAAAGCTTTCTCCTTGAAGGTGGGGACTGGAGGCTCGAACCCAGGTCCTTGCACACTGTAACATATGTCCAACCAGGTGCGCCAGCACCCGGCCCCTCGCCACTGTTTGCCACGTGGGCTGCACCACTCTGCCTTCCCACCAACAGTGAGCCAATTTCCTTTCCTGTGCATGCTCACCAATGCTTGTCCTCACCCGCTGTGTTGATGGAGGCCATTTTCTCAGGTGGCATCTCAGTGCGTAGGAATTTTCCCATGACAAGTGACGTAGAGTGTTTTTCCACCTGCCCACAGGCCATGTGGGTGTCTTCTGTAGAAACTGATTATTGCTTACTTACCACCTTAGACTCATGGTGCTGCCGATTTTGCCCATCTAATCTTACGTGTGATCCCAAAGTCGTTTACTGTGTTAACTGTATAAAAACGTTGCTTCCACTACTATTAGTGTTATCTCTGTTAATGCGATGATACTTTTCATCCAGAGTTTTAAGACAATTTCGTGGACCCGAATCAATTTTTTTTACTACTCCTGTGCATTTACCTATATTTCTCAAATGTTATTTCAGATGTTCTCAATAAGTAGAATTTCCAGGTTTAGTCATACAGACAGATTTTAGCTCTTTATTTTACTGTGTATGACGATGTTGCTTTTATGCACCTCCCTGTGTATTCTGTAGTTCTTTAAAGCAAAGGTATCAGCATCATGTATTTTGTTATGGAGTCTCAGAACAGCAGTCAAAATACTGTATAGCAGGAAGGGAAGGAAACATCTGGAAAAGTAGTTTCTGTCTCCTACTCTGTCTATCGGCAGAAGTCACTGGCTTGCAGCAGAGGCCATGGCCCGTGCAGTCCTCAGACATGGCACTTCCCTTTGCTTTTGACTGAAGGCCTGAGGCCTCTTCATGCTGACCACAGGAGTGCTGGGCTGCTTCCTGTCTCCTGTCCCCAAGTCTCAGACTTCTGAGAATGCCTGGGTGCTTGCTACAAAAAGCCTAGAGTCCACAAATGTGTGGGTCAGCACTGTGCCCCTGCCCTGTGTCTCTGATCTTTGAGAACAGCTGACTGTTATTTTTTTCTTTCAAGTGTCATTTTATTTGTTATGTAACAGTGGTTTATAAGATTACAGGATTATAGCCCATGTAGCACCCAATACCAAAACTCTGTGCACCCCCTGCCCCACTCCACAGTGAAAACCACCATTGTTTTCACAAAGTCTCAGAGACAGGTTAGCTGCTTTGCTTTTACAAATGCGTGAAATTTATTTTATTTATATGACACATATGAGTGACACTACCCAATAGCTGTCTCTCACAGAAGTGCGGGTCATCTGGTGACAGATATAAAGTAGAAGAAAAGGAGTCCTTGAACACACGCGAACACCTTTAGGATGAACTCCTCCCCTGCAGGCCAGACAACAGCTCACTTGGATTTTGTGTTCCTTACATATTCATGGCCCAGCTTCGAGCCTGGCCCCACCACAATGAAGAAAGCCCATGCGGTAGCTTGTTGCTGTCTAAATAACAGAGCAAAAGGGCTTCTGGGAGGCGCGGCCAGGCCACGGAGTAACAGGGACCAGACCAGATTCTCCCCCCAAACAACAAATATCTGCAACTTCCCATTTAACACAACTCACCCACTGCTACTAAGGCTTCTGATGGAAGCGCTACAGGCTAGGGTGGTGCTTGCACATGTGTTCGGGCTGAGGAGGGTGTGGGCTGAAGCTGAACAAGGAATAGAGCTTCCCCAGCACAGCACCACTTCCCTCTATGTGCAGCCAAAGCAACACACAGTGCTGGTGATGAGAGAAGGGAATTTATGACCTTTCAGTTCGTGACCTCAGGGGTGTCAGCCTACTGAGTTACAGGCAAAGACACACCAAAAGGCTTATGATGGTGTAGGGATCTGAACTTGGGACTTTAGAGCCTCAAGAATGACAGTCCTTTTGTATAACCATTGTGCTGTCTCTCTGCCTCTCACTCGGTTTTAGTTCAATATCCTAATTAAAAAACAAGAAATACTCTTTAGGTAAGCATTTATGTGTCGTTTTCGATGGACATTCCCCATCGAGACAGACGTGCAGCATTTCATCCTCCGGCATTTTCTTCTGTGGTCAGCTACTTTGGACTGACACCTCCATCGGACTTACTGGTACATGCTGCTGTGTTTCTCAAAGACTAACTTCAGCCAATTGCCTTGAGACTTTATAGACCATGTCCCCTCGCCTGCAGGCTCTGCCCCAGAGGCAGAAAACTCCCCCTCCTTATTAGGTTATGCCCACAGAGGCATGAAGCGCCCCAAGAGACAAGAGATGCCCACAGAGGCAGGAAACGCCCTTTGAGGCAAGAGATGCCCCCAGAGGCATGAAACGTTCCCAGAGGCAAGAAATGCCCTTTCGCCTGCTAGACCTTGCCCTTTGAGGCAAGAAACATTCCCCTTGGCATCACACTGGTTATTGCTGCTCGCCTATTTTGTTTTCCATGTCTTATGCCAGTTCTTTTGAAAACGCCTGTACGATATAGGTTTCTGTTCACCCCACAATGGCCATTAGTTAAAAAGAAAGGGGGAATTGTTGGTATGCATGAGACCCCTTCTGTTTCATTTGGTTTAAATCCCCCCTGCTTAACACTATTCTATTTCATTCTATTTACATAACCACTGTTAACAAGCACCACCCCCCCTCCAGGGCATTGGTGGTTCAGTGATAGGATTCTCGCCTGCTCCGCCCCCTCGTCACACTCTGATTTTCACCAGTCACTTTTCTCTCCACCCTCTCTATGTCACATCCTGTTTCCATCCTACTTGGCAAGTATATATAAAGACAGCATTGTGAGTTTTAGGGTACTTTACCTTGAGTTTAGCTTAGCTCATCTTAGATTGTGCTGCGTCCTGCATGAATAAAGAGATACTGCGTACAACCCAGCCATGAGTCCCTGGTCGTCTGTTACCCGCCTGTGAAGCCATCCCAGCGAAAACAACATAACCCATCGAAAACGACATTTATGTATCTTATGTATATAAAACCTCCTTAAGTTCAAAATAGCAGATACTAACTAACATGCATAGAGATTGATTTATAAAAATATATTAGTCTGGGTTCAAGCCCCAACTCCCTACCTACAGGGGAAAGCGTCACAAGCAGTGAAGCAGGGCTGCAGGTATCTCTGTCTCTCTCCCTCTCTATCTCCACCTCCCTCTCAATTTCTCTCTGTCCTGTCCAATACAATGGAAAAAATGGTCACCAGGAGCAGTGGATTCATAGTGCAGGCACTGAGCCCCAGGGATAACCCTGGAGGCAAAGTGTGTGTGTGTATGTGTGTGTGTGTGTGAGTGTGTGTGTGAATGTGCAAGTGTGTGTGTGAATGTGTGAGTGTGTGTGAGTGTGTGTGAATGTGTGAGTGTGTGTGAGTGTGTGAGTGTGTGTGTGAATAGGTGAGTGTGTGTATGTGAATGTGTGTGTGTGTGTGTGTGCGAATGGGTGTGTGTGTGTGAGTGTGTGTGTGTGAATGTGTGAGTGTGTGTGTGAGTGTGTGAGGGTGAGTGTGTTTGGTGAATTAACTCACTTGCACAGTGAGTTGCTTTTCCATGTTCATGACCTATGTTTGAGCCTGACACCTACCACACTGAAGGAAAGGAGGCTTTAGCACTGTTGTCTCCCTCTCTCCCTCCTTCCCTCCCTCCCTCTCTCTCTCTCTACACACACACACACACACATACACACACACTAAAACCCAAACTCCATCTGAAACACTTTAAAGAAACACTCTGTGAAATAAGTGACTACTGAATGTGCATTTGAGAAGATGTTATATTTAATAAAACATATCTTTGCTACTTCGATGGATGAGTTAGAGAATAATCTGAAAAAAAAGTAATTGCAAAAATAGTTGAGTAAGAGGTCTAAAAACTATCTGCATATTGTTTTAAGTATAATGTGTGACTAAATTTATAAAATGGCAAGTTTTCCAAAAATACTTAATGTAGGAATGTAATGTACAAACATCAAGTGTAAGTAATTTAAAATTCACATAAAAGTAAAATCTATGTGCCTGGAGGTGGCCCAGTAGATAAAGCATGAGAATTCTCAGGCGTGAGGTCCTGGGTTTGAGCCCTGGCATTCCGTGTGCCAGTGATGTCCCAGTTCTAGTTTTCTCTCTTTCTCCTCTGTGCTCTCATCAATATATAAACCAATCTTTTTCAAAAGTAAAATTTTAATCTTATTATATAAGTATTATTTAATACAACAGGGCTATTTATTTATTATTTATTTATTTGTACATCTATGTTCCAGGGACAACATTTATCACTGAGAATATATTAGTGAATACCATGACAAGTGTCTTGTAAACCATCATTTTCCCTAATACAGTGGTTTAAAAAGTGGACACAGGGGATTCGGGTGGTAGCGCAGTGGGTTAAGTGCAGGTGGCGCAAAGTGCAAGGACCAGCGTGAGGATCCCAGTTTGAGCCCCCGGCTCCCCACCTGCAGGGGAGTCGCTTCACAGGCGGTGAAGCAGGTCTGCAGGTGTCTGTCTTTCTCTCCCCCTCTCTGTCTTCCCCTCCTCTCTCCATTTCTCTCTGTCCTATCCAACAATGACGACATCAATAATAACTATAACAATAAAAACAAGAGAAATTAAGGGAATAAATAAATAAATAAATATTTTTTAAAAAGTGCACACAGGTTCTGTCTTCATGGCTATCACCGCCTCGTATGGAGGCGTGCACTAGAAGCAGTGTGCACTGGAGTGATTCCACGACTAGCCAGAGTTATAGTTGCAGACACCCTCCCCACCCACTTTCTATTACACTTCCCTCATTTACTCCAAAGCTAACCTTATCATCCCTCAATGTGGGTGCAGAAGGTGGAAGGTCTGGCTTCTGTCACTGCTTCCCCGCTGAACATGGCTGTTGACAGGTGGATCCATACTACCAGCCTGTCTCTCTCTTTCCCTAGTGGGGCAGGGATCTGGGGAAGCGGAGCTCCAGGACATATTGGTGGGGTCGTCTGTCCAGGGAAGTCTGTTTGACATCATGGTAGCATCTGGAACTTGGTGACTGAAAAAGAGTTAAGATATAAAGCAGAACAAATTGTTGACTGATCCGGAACCTAAAGGCTGGAATATAGCAGATGAAGATGTGGGATCTCTATTTTGGAAAAAGCTTGTAGATCTGTTTTAGGTATATTCCAAGGGGCCCATGACTATACTAGTATTTTTCCAGAGCCTGACATATGATAACAGGTGACCTAAGTTATTGTCTGGGGAGATAATATGATGTCTGGAAAAAGGGCTAGAAAGCTGGATCAGGGAAGAGAGTAGCTCCCAAATATGGGTAAATCTTATAAATATTGTTAACTATAAACCCCATCAATCTGATCTGGGGCCCATATTCAGCACAGGAGCCTGTGTGACCTCTGCATCCCTGTAGGTCTGAGCTCACAGTCTGTGGTCATGGCTGGGAACACTCCAGGCTGCACTCATTTCAGGACCCATCTTCCTCGGGTGGTAGGCAGAGTATGTTGTCCAACCTCCTGTCAGAGAACACTCTCCTCACCCACTTTCTATTACACTTCCCTCACTCACTCCAAAGCTAACTTTGTCAAAGTAAGGACTGCAAAAGCTGAATAAGGTCAAGAGACCGGCACACTTCAGTGATGACTCTTAGTCACTGCCAGGCCACCCCAGCACCTGGGGCCCTAGTCAGGGAGCCCTGGGATCCCCACACAGACATGATGGGCCTAGACCTCTAACAGATCCCTCTCTCCAATGTCACTGCTCATCTCCATCAGGAACAACACAGTGGACCCCTCTGTGGGCCCCTATAGGACCCTGCCCTCAACATGGATCAATAAGGGAGGGGAATGTTCCCTGCTTGTTTTCTAGACATGCTCAGTGTGCAGGGCACGGCCACACATGCGCTCACACATGTCTGTGAACTGCTCTCGCCACACTCCCAGTTGATCTTCCCTCTCACCCAGGATGCTCCTAGAGCAGAAAGCCATGTGCCAGTGTTGTGAAAAGGGGGCTCTACGTGGCCAGCCAACTCATCCTGATGCTCATTTAGACACTCCCTTAATTTTATCAGTCAAATAATATTACTATAATGCCCCCGATCCAATTTTTTCAGAATATATTTTTAAAACGCTGATAGAAATATGTAAAAATAGAAGGCAGACAATGTAAAATACAGGAGTTAAGAGTTCGTATTCTAGAGTCAGTATACGTAAACATTTGCATGCCTTATTGAAAGACTAATTTTTTTCATTTACTTTAAATTTTCATTAAGATAATATTGTTTTACAAGACTGTGTGTGCTTCTGGTGAACCATCTTAACTCTCTCCAGTCCAGTTACGTATTGCCTGTTCTTTGCACCAAAGCTGGGAAGACAGCTTCTGTTGGGTAGTATGCCACCTCCCCCTGGCTTCTGCTTAACCATATGCCTATATAGGGATTTACTGATCCCATTCAAAGCTTTGGTCTATTTACATAAATCACTTTTACATTTACATAAAGCACTCCCTCCAGGGCATTGGTGGTTCAGTGATAGGATTCTCGCCTGTTCCGCCCCCCCCCCTTGTCACACTCTGATTTACACCAGTCACTTCTCTCCACCCTCTCTATATCACATCCTGTTTCCACCCTACTTGGAGAGTATAAAAACAGCTGCTCTTCTGATTAAAGACACTTGGAAATTGCTTTCCGGCTCCGAGAGTTCCAGAGTGTATCTCCTACGGAAGTTAGTGCGGCACGAGTTCCTGATCCCTCTCCCACGCAGCAGCCTAGATCGGTTCCAGTTGAGTTCTCTCCAAGCCAGAGAGCACTAGCTCGGGAAGAAGTACCCTCAGGCTATCCCGGCATCTGGCGCCCGGAACAGGGACACGTAAGCAGCAGATTTACAAGAAGACATCTTAGATTAGTACACACCTTTTGGGTATCTGCAATATTGTGTTAAGACACTGTGATTTTTTTTTCTTTCTTATTGTTTTCCTGAGATCTCTCCACCATGGAAAATCTTTTCCAAATTCTGCATTCTTTTTCCAGTATGCAATTTTTATATATCTGGGACATTTTTCTCGGGGCTTCACCTTATATCCTGTTGATCATCATAGCAGCTTTTAAGGGATATATAGGGCAACCTCTCAAAAGGCTTAAGGACCTAGAGGCTGAGGTCCAAGAGATAAAGGAAGTGATCATAGAACTTAACCAGCACCTTAAAAACAAGAAGAAGCAAACGCCTGTCGTGATCTTGACCCACCCTAATTCCTCTGCATCTTGCCCTGAGGCCCCTATTTTGGCATCTTGCCCTGAGGCCCCTATTTTGGCAGACACGTGTCCGAATTCCCCTTTGGACTCCACAGCCACTTCTTCGGCCACCCCCATTTTGGCAGACACGTGTCCGGAACCTCCTGCTGCCTCCATGGCTGCTTCTTTGCCCACCATCTTTTTGACAGACACATGTCCGAATTCTCCTGTAGCCTCCAAAAGCACTTCTTCGGGCACTTGTCCAGAAGCTTCCACTTCAGTGACTCCTCCTACCGCTACAACTTATCAGAGCAAGTCCACACATTTCCGGTCAATGTTGCCCCCAATAGACAAAAACCTCAGGCCTGGATATCCATATTCCGCCACAGACCTGAAGGAACTACGCCAGGCTATCAAGGATGACGGTGTTCATGCCCCATGGACCAGATCCATTTTACAAGGCCTGCTTCAGAACCTTAATACCCCCCAAGATTGGAGGGATGTGACTCGTGCTACACTCCCAGGCCCCCTCTTCCTGCAATGGGAGGCATTCTTTCGCGACGAATGTTTACAACAATCACGGAAAAATATTCAAAATCAGCCAGAGGGGAATTTTGATGCATTGTTTGGAACAGGCCAATTAGAAACAGGGATTCAACAGGCGGAAGCCAAGTTTCCACCGGGGTATTTTGATCAGGTATGCCTGTGTGCATTAAAAGCATGGGAGCGATTAACACCACCCATGGGAGCAGCCTCAGCCCCCATTCTCTCCCTGCAACAAGAACCTGATGAATTCCTCACTAAATTCATTGCCAGGGTCCAGTCAAGTTTGGAAAGGAAGATTTATAATCCTGACGCTCGTTTTCTCCTCCTGCAATCCATAGTCTGGGATGGAATGCTTCCGCATTTTCGACAGGCCTGTATCACTCTTAAAAACGAACACCCAGATACTTGGATTCTAGCTACACAGGATCTCAGATCAAGCTCTTTTCAAGGACCAAGTAACAATAACACAGGGTGAGCAGAAGGAGGAACCCGCGGTATGTGGGAACTTCCAGCATAGAAATAACCGGCTGGAGCAAGAGAACAGCTCAAATTCAGAGCCTTAGATTTTATGGACCACCCTTGTTTTAGAAAGGGGTCACCCAACTATGACAGTAAATATTGGTAATATTCCTTTTAAGTGTTTGATTGACACGGGAGCAGATAAGACAATATTAAGACAAGCAGAGGTTCCCCAGAGTTGGGAACTCCTCCCAGGACCACGCTTACATGGTGTTGGAGGATTGACTCAGGCATTCCGCACACGAGATTCCCTTGTGTGGGAAGATCCAGAAGGGACTACCGGACGCTTTCAGCCTTTAATAGCTGATATAAGCACCAATTTATTGGGAAGAGACTTGCTGGAATCTTTAGATGTAGTGATATCCTCAGACACCTCTGCAGGACACCACACTCACTCCTGTGAGAGTGCTAGACCCAACCAGCACCCCCAATACTAACTGCCACTGTTTGTAACAGAACTCCCCGCTTAGATTGGCTTTCTAATGAGCCTGTCTGGGTGGAACAGTGGCCTTTGCCTAGGGAGAAGCTAGAAATTTTAAAAGAACTCGTCCAAGAGCAGTTATCTTTGGGACACATTCGTCATTCTCGGAGCCCATGGAATACTCCAGTCTTTGTGATTAAAAAGTGCTCAGGAAAATGGCGCCTCCTCCAAGATCTTCGTGCAGTTAATAAAACCATGCAGGTTTGGGGCTCCCCCCAAAGGGGTTTGCCTCTTGCTTCCACAATTCCCACAGGAATTCCAATCATAGCTATTGATATATAGGATTGTTTTTTCTCTATTCCCTTACACCCACAAGATTATAAACATTTTGCTTTCTCTGTTCCTTCTATTAATAATGCCAGCCCTGCTGATAGATTTGAATGGATGGTACTGCCCCAGGGCATGGCTAATAGTACTACTATTTGTCAAGAGGTTGTTAAATCTGCCCTTTTACCATATATTCATAAGGGCCTTAAGGTTTTTCATTATATGGATGACGTGTTAATATGGGGAGAATTAGATACAGATCTCTCCGCCCTACGTGATTTTCTAATCCCTGCCTTAAAGAGAAGTGGACTTAATGTAGCTCCTGAGAAGATACAGCTAATTCCTCCAAATCTTTCTTAGGCTCAGAGATTTCCCTAATGCAGATTCGTCCTTTAAAACCTTGTGTTACTTTTCCTTCTAATCTCACTCTTGCTTCTTTACAAAGTTCTCTTGGAAATTTGAATTGGCTTAGGCAGTATCTTTATCTGCCTACGAGCTGCCTGCAACCACTGTTTGATCTGTTAAAAGGAAACAAACAGCCCTCCTCAAAGCGTATGTTAACCCCTGAAGCCTCCCTGGCACTGGAAAAAGTTAACCAGGCTCTCCAGGACATGCACCTCGTTCAGTTCTCCCCCTCCTCTCCAGTAAATCTTCTAATCTTTAACTCCACCCCCACGGTAGTGGGGGCATTGTGGCAGAAACATGGCGTTCTCGAATGGCTTCATATGCCAGTAGGTGGAGCTCCAAGACTCCTTACCGAGACTGATGCCTTAGCATTTATGGTTCGCCAAGGAAGAAACAGATCGGTTCAGGTTTAGGAAGGGAACCAGATTCAATCACTCTTCCCTTTTCTCTCACAGATACAGAATGGCTGATACGCCACCATTCTCATTTTGCCATAAATTTAATGGGTCTTCCAGGACAATTAGATAATCATTTTCCCTCTAGTAATTTGATAGCTTCTTTACCTCTGTTGCCTCTACTAGTACCTAAACTTTTCTCTCGAGATCCCATCCCCTCTGCTCCTACAGTGTTCACTGATGGTGGAAAAAAGGGAGCTGCTGCCCTTATATATTATCCAGACCAGCTATACCCCAAACCTCTCTTTACTGAACTTCCTGATAATTCCCCTCAGTACAAAGAACTTTATGCTGTTTTCCTTGCATTAAAAGTTGTACCAGAATCCTTCAACCTTTTTTCTGACAGTGTGTATACTGTTAACTTACTTCCATGGCTTGCTTGATCTTATGTGAGAATTGATGACAACCCACTTTCTCCTCTTTTAATTCAAATTGCCTCTATGCTCTGTTCTCGAACCCAACGACTGTATGTTCAGCACCTACGTTCCCAAAGCCCTCTTCCTGGTTCCCTGTCTGAAGGGAATGCTGCAGCCGACCACCTTGCCTCCACAGGAATTCTCCTAGCCTCTGTCTCTAATCCTGCTGACTTTCATTCCCGAACCCATGCTAATCTTAAAGGTCTTCTAGCTCAATTTCCTGATATTCCTCTGCCACAGTTAAAACGTATTCTTGCTACATGTTCCTCCTGTGCAGGTCTAATCAAAACACCTGCTATTCAGACTCTAGGGGTTAATCCTCGAGGTTTAAAAGCCAACGCTCTTTGGCAAATTGATGTTACCCACATACCCAACTATAGCAAACAAAAATATGTGTTCGTCTCAATTGATACCTTCTCTAAGTTTATGCAGGCTACAGCTCAGACTGGAGAAAACTCAAAAAAGCTTATAATCCATATGCTCTCCTGTTTTGTTGTAATGGGCTTACCTCTTCAACTTAAAACGGATAATGGACATGCTTTTACCAGCAAACAATTTAAAGATTTTTGTTCCCTCTGGAACATTACTCATACTACAGGCATTCTGTATAATCCACAGGGACAAGGCATTGTTGAGAGGGCCCATCAAACTCTTAAGGCTCAATTAAATAAAGAAAAAGGGGAAATGTACCCCCCCAATATCCAGCTGGCAAAAGCCTTAACTACATTAAATCTCTTTAATATTTACAAAAACTCAGACCAACCTCCTATTATTCTTCATTGGCAAACACCACCCACTATCCCAGCTATTAAAGTCAAATGGAAAGACCCACTTGATAAAATATGGAAAGGACCTGACCCCCTGTTGACTATGGTGAGGGGTTTCGCATGCAGTTTTCCACAAAATTACTCCAAGCCTGTTTGGGTTCCTGCCCGCCATGTCCGGCAATACCCACATGATGGCGCTGATATCCCTGAAGAACAAGAAACACTGCAAGAAGTCTGGCTGCAAGAGGACTGGCTGCAGGATGCACCCCAGGATCCATAATACAGCATGGCAGAATAAAAAAAAATATATATATATACATATATATGTATATATATATATGTATGTATATGATTCACAGAACTCTTCCACCCCCCCCCCAATGTCTTATGCTATGACTGGCCAGTTGTGTTTTGTGAGTGAGTGAGTGAGTAAAAAAAAATTGAGTTTATTGACCAAAATTTTTGTACGACCCTTTGTGCTCAGAGTACTCTGAAAGTTAACTGACTTTATATAAAACGGCTGGACGCAGCCATGGTTTCTGGAGACGTCCAGAAACAGTCCAAAAATTGTTCATTCCTCTTTTTGATTTCTTTTTTAAGTCTTGATATAAATATGAAATGTTTAGTCTTAAACTGTGTGAGTAAAGATGGTTCAACTATGACAGTAGATCTAAATTCACATTTGAAATGATATATCTTATTTACAAGTTTTTCTCCTCCTGTGTGTTATAAACTATATGTTTAATATGCATGTTTCAAGTTTGGTAAACATTAACTTAACAGTTAAATTGTAACTTCGAAGCTACATTCTTACGAGAAGAGGTAAAATCAATTCATTAAAGTAACTGAGTGTTTAAGGTAAAACTCTAAATATTCAATGTGACAATTCATCATCTCCTAAGTTAAAATACAAATCCTCTATACAGGACATTTTTGGAGGGCCCCCCAAAATGTCCTGTAAGCTATCTTGTGGAAATTAATCCACAACAAATTTGGCATCAATCTGATATTGTAAAAGTACCAAAAAAAAGTCACTAAAATGTGTTAACTCTAGTAACCTGAGTTTGCTTTAAAACCCAATGTAAAAATAGTTAAGAATCAATATATGTGACTTAAATTCGGTATGAAAATTTTGCTATATAGACACTGCTACATGAGGTCACATAAGATGACCTTTACACAAAATTATAAAGATACCTAAACCAATTATAATCATTGAGTTATCAAGTGTAGTAAACTTCTAATTTTTTACAAAGTTTTTTTCATAAGTAATTGACTACAGCTATGACAAGCCTTCGCATAAAGAAGCATCTGCTCATATAGAATCCCCAGAAATCCATCTTGGACCCCTGACCTCTGACATCACCCACAATTACAGCCATCCCCCGAAACCCATGATGTGACCTGACACGATCTGGAGAACCTGATTCACAGACTCCAAAGGATAAGACTTTCCTACTGCCTTTCTCTCAACCATCGGTGTCTGCTCTTCCTGCTTCTGTTTCGCCCACCATGTTTTGGTGGTTCCAGGTCACTCTCTACAGAGAAGAAAAGTTCCAGTGGCTGTCCTCCTCCATCAAGATAGACGTGTGGCATTTATTTCCTGGCCATTGACATTGGACTGATGCTTCTATAGAACTTGCTGGACACTCCCTTTATACTGCTGGGCTTCTTGAAGAATGACTGTAGCAGTTCATAGAACTTTCCACCAGCTGACTCGGAATTTTGTAATGTCAGATCACCCCTCTAGCCCTTCGGCTTATCAGGCCCCCACTCCTCCACCCATCAGGCTCACTCTGTCTCTTGCTACTTTTACTTATCCCTCCCTGTCTTGTGCTAGTTCTTTTTGAAGACACTTACACACTATCGTTCTGCTTTCTTCCCAACAGGTTTCTGTTCACCCCTACACTGCTATTCCCCTGACAGAGATGAAGCCTTTTACAGACATTGACCCAGTTATATATGGCCATTAAGTAAGAGGGAGATGTTGGGGAATTGTGAGGATATGGTTGAGCATGGAAGGGCTTGAGCCTGAGGGGTGTGTCAATCCTGTTAGTCTCTCTCTCCATGGAGAGGTTGAGCAAGGAGGAACCCCGAAAAGGTGTGCCTCTTATCAGTCTCCCTGCCTCACAAAGTGCCCCACACTCCTGATACTGTGGCAAATAGTTCAAAAGAAAGAGGGAGATGTTGGATAGTATGCCAGCTCCCCCTGGCTTCTGCTTAACACTATTCTATTTACATAACCACTGCATTCTCTTTACATAATTACTGTTAACAAGCACCACTCTCCCTCCAGGGCATTGGTGGTATAGTGATAGGATTCTTGCCTGCTCCGCCTCCTCCTTGTCACACTCTGATTTTCACCAGTCACTTTTCTCTCCACCCTCTCTATATCACATCCTGTTTCCACCCTACTTGGAGAGTATAAAAACAGCTGCTCTTCTGATTAAAGGCACTTGGAAATTGCTTTCTGGCTCTGAGAGTTCCAGAGTGTATCTCCTGTGAAGTTAGTGCGGCACGCGTTCCTGATCCCTCTTCCACGCAGCAGCCTAGATCGACTCCAGTTGAGTTCTCTCCAACCCAGAGAGCACTAGCTCGGGAAAAAGTACCCTCAGGCTATCCCAGCAAGGACAGTATTCCTTCCCTCATCGCCAGGACACTCTTCCTTCCCTCATCACCAGGACACTATTCCTTCCCTTATCGCCAGGACACTATTCCTTCGATCATCACCAGGGCACTATTCCTTCCTCATCACCAGGGCATTATTCCTTCCCTCATCACCAGGACACTATTCCTTCCCTCATCACCAGGACACCATTCCTTCCCTCATCACCAGGACACTATTCCTTCCCTCATCACCAGGACACTATTCCTTCCCTCATCACCAGGACACTATTCCTTCCCTCATCACCAGGACACTATTCCTTCCCTCATTACCAGGACACTATTCCTTCCTCATCACTTGCAAAGCAACCCTCTGCAGGTGGGGAGCTGGAGGCTCTAACCGGGATCCTTACTCCGGTCCTTGCGCTTTGCGCCACGTGCGCTTAACCCCCTGCGCTACCGCCCAGCCTCCTGGAGGCCATTTTTTCCTTTTTTTTGCCCTTGTTGTTTATCGTTGTTGTTATTAGTATTGTTGTTGTTGTCATTGTTGTTGGATAGGACAGAGAGAAATCGAGAGAGGAGGGGAAGAACATGGCATGCTGGGGAATTGTGCCAATGCAGTCACATCTGCCATGTTGTCCCCTCAGGCTACTGCTAGTTCCCTGGAGAGTTGGGACATTCTCGGAGTGCCTGTTCAGCCATGTTGTGCCCTCAGGACACTGTCTATATCCCCGCGATATCTGGAGTGCTCTGGTTACTCCTCCCCTTCCCATTCTCACAGAGTTATTATCCTACCCTGGAGTGCTCTGGTTACTCCTCCCCCCTCCCATTCTCACGAGAGTTATCATCCTATCCTGGAGTGCTATGGTTACTCCTCCCCCTTCCCATTCTCGTGAAAGCTACTCCTATAAAAACCCTTCGTTTTCCGCACCTCGTCTCTTGCCGGCGCTCCACTCTGGTGTTCAGACGCAGGAAAGGTTACTGCGTGAGGCGGCCATTTTCTATACCTCCACGTGGCCCAACCTGTTTCTCTAACACACAACTCTGAGGTGCCAGCGCGAATAAAGATTTGTGTTTCCTCTTCACTCCAGACCCTCTCTCTCTCTTCTCTGCGGCCCGTGCACTACAACATCTGGCTCTACAACATCTGGCGCCCAACGTGTCCCACACTCACGCCCAGCCTGAGGTCCATAAAAGCCGCCCAGACACAGGTAAGTGGCATCCGCCCGCCTCTGTGACCCGAGTCTCCCTCCATCATGGGAATTTTTTCATTTTATGAGGAGGTGTCCCAGTTATTATCTCCTTCTGCCCTGGGACAGATTCACACTGTCACAGATGGTTTAATTTTCGCTATCCACATGGATCCTAGTCACTTTCAAAGCCAGCAACAAGCAGCTCCTGCCATCTTTCAAGCTGTTGGTCCTGCTCTTCGAGTCCTCCAACTTAATGTTGAGGGGCTATCCTTTGCCAAATGCGTTCTTATTGGTCAATTGGCAATTCAGCATCAGGCAGATGTTATCTGCCTACAAGAAACACATATAGCAGTCGAAGAAGCTGCTCGATTCACCATCAGTGGATTTGATTTAATATGCTATAATCTCCATCCTAAACATGGCCGAGCCATCTACGCCAAATCGTGTCTTGCGGAAGTTTACCATACGACCTCTTCGACCTTCTACGACTCCATTACTATTGGAACTATTCAGCTCGTCAACGTATATAAGCCTCCCAGTGCCTCATGGGATAACGAGGTCCTGCCTAGCCTGAATCACCCAGCCGTTTACATTGGAGACTTTAATAGTCATCACCAAGACTGGGGATATTCCTCCACTCGTGCTGACAGCTCTATCTTAGCCGACTGGGCTTCAGCGAATGACCTCTCCTTATTATACGATCCCAAACAGCCAGGCTTTTTTCACAGTGCTAGATGGAATAAAGATTCGTCACCCGACCTGTGCTGGATTAGCACAGTCAATGGCCAAGCCTTTCCTGCTACGAGACAAGTTCTCAAGATCTTCCCGCACAGTCATCACCGCCCAGCTATCATCCACATTGGTCTCCTGCTCCCACTGATTCTGTGCTCGGAGAAACTAAGATGGAACTTTCGGAAAGCAAACTGGCGTCTGTTCAGTGATCTTATCAACAAATCTATTCCTGCAATTCCAATTAACTCTATCCCCTCTGAAGATTCCTACAGGCGCTTCTGCCAAGCCATCTTCAAAGCAGCTTCCCAAGCCATTCCTCGTGGGAGACGTGCTAACTATACGCCTTGTCTTGATGCTGAATGTGAGCAACTACTAAAGCAGTATGATGAGTCGGACGACCCAGATGTGGCTGACCATATCATTGCCTCCCTGGATGCAGCACGCCAAGCCCGCTGGCAACAACTCACAGAAAGTCTGAACTTCACCCACTCAAGTAGGAAGGCCTGGAAGCTTCTTCACAGACTGGGTGCCAGTAGCCAACCCCCTCCCATCTCCCATCCTCCCGTATCTCCAAACTCAGTGGCCAGTCACCTAACTCAAGTTGGACGTGCTAAGATCGACCCAGTCTGGAAAAGAGAAATTTCCCATGAGTGGTCATCCCACTTCCGGTTATCTTGTCCATCTCCAAAACTCTCTCCCTTTACACTGTCTGAACTGGAAGACGCTTTGAAGGGGGTTAAACCGGGAACAGCTGCTGGCTATGATAACATCACCCCAGAACTCATTCTTAACCTGGACCCCACGGCAAAGAAGTGGCTCGCTTCATTCCTGTCCCACATCTTGGAATCTGAGTCTATGCCCAAAGTTTGGTGTCGTGCGAAGATTATAGTGGTTTTGAAACCAAATAAAGACCCAACACTGGCCGCCAGCTATAGACCAATTTCTCTCCTCTCTGTGTGTTACAAACTCCTTGAGAGGCTGCTTCTGTCACGTATTTCTCATCTTACAGAGAAATTCCTATCACCCGCCCAGGCTGGTTTCCGCCCAGGAAGATCTACCTGCGAACAAGCCCTGGCCCTCTCAACTTACATTGAAAATGGATTCCAGAAGAATTTAAAGACGGGTGCTGTCTTTGTTGATCTCACAGCAGCCTATGACACGGTCAGGCACTGTGGTCTCCTAGTCAAGATCTCAAGATGCCTGCCTCCATGGGTGGCCAACACTGTATCATTTCTTCTCCAAAACAGAAGTTTTCGGGTACATCTGGGTGACAAGTCTAGCAGATGGAGACTTGTCTCAAGGGCTCTGTTCTGGCTCCTATGCTATTTAATATTTACATCAATGACCTCCCAGAAACTTCTTCAAGGAAGTTCATCTACGCCGATGACATCTGCTGTGCAACTCAGGCATCAAAGTTCTACATCCTCGAGGAAACACTCACTAAAGACATGTTTCTGATATCTGATTACTGTAAAAAATGGCGACTAATCCCTAGCACTGAAAAAACGGTATCATCTGTTATCCATCTACACCATGCCTCGGCCTCGTGTGAGCTTAATGTGCAGCTTAGCGATACGAGAATCTGGCATGAAGCCCAGCTAGTCTATCTTGGTGTTACTCTCGATCCCACTCTGTCATTTCACAAACATCTCATAAAAACTGCAGCAAAGGTGGGCACAAGGAATCACATCATTGCAAGACTGGACAGCTCCTCATGGGGCACGAGCGCTTCTACACTACGATCATCATCTCTGGCATTACGCTATTCCACTGCAGAATACTGTGCCCCAGTATGGTTCCGTAGCCCCCATGTCCACTTGGTCGATTCCAAATTATATTCCTCCATGAGGATAATTTCTGGAACCATCCGTTCCACCCTGGTTCCATGGCTGCCAGTTCTTAGAAACATCGCCCCACCAGATATTCATCATGATGCGGCATCATCTAAGTTCATTTCCCACGTCTACGCTCGGCCGGACCTGCCAATATACGCAGATATCTTCGCCCACTCTGTCCAACGCTTGACGTCTCGTCACCCAATCTGGTCCCCTACGCCTACACTGAACTTCTCTGTTCCAGTCTCTTGGAAATAGAGCTGGCAGTCAGCTGAGGTAAAGAACAAACACCTCATCACAGACCCCTGCAAGCGTCAACCCGGCTTTGACCTAGCACGTTATGATTGGGCCCTCCTCAATCGCTATCGAACAGGCCATGGCCGGTGCACCGCTATGTTCCATCGCTGGGGAGCCAGAGATGACCCGAACTGCCCCTGTGGCTACAGACAGACTATGACCCACATAGTCAACGACTGCAACCTCTCCAGATTCAAAGGAGGTCTCGAAACTTTACATCAGGCTCAACCTGATACTGTTGACTGGCTACGGAAGAAGGGCAAATGCTAGAAGAAGAAGGTGGTGCTGCCCCAGGGTATGGCCAATAGTCCTACTATTTGTCAGGAGGCTGTTAAATCTGCCCTTGTCCCATATATTCATAAGGGCCTTATTATTTTTCATTATACAGATGATATTTTAATATGGGGAAAATCAGATACAGATCTCTATGCCTTACGTGATTTTTTCATTCCTGCATTAAAGAAAAGCGGCCTTAATGTAGCTCCTGAGAAGATACAGCTAATCCCTCCAATATCCTTCCTAGGTTCAGAGATTTCTTTAATGCAAATTCATCCCTTAAAACCTAATGTCACCTTTCCTTCTAACCTTACTCTTGCTTCTTTACAAAGTTTTCTAGGAAATTTAAATCGGCTTAGGCAGTATCTCTATCTGCCTACAAGCTGCCTCCAACCACTGTTTGACCTGTTAAAAGGAAACAAACAGCCCTCCTCAAAACGTAAGTTAACTCCCGAGGCCTCCTCAGCACTGGAAAGGGTTAACCAGGCCCTCCAGGACATGCACCTTGTCCGATTCTCTCCCTTCTCTCAGGTAAACCTTCTAATCTTCAACTCCACCCCCACAGTAGTAGGGGCATTGTGACAAGACCATGGGGTTCTCGAGTGGCTTCACACGCCAGTAGGAGGAACTCCAAGACTCCTCACTGAGATAGATGCGTTAGCATTCATGGTTCGCCAAGGGAGAAATAGGTCTGTGCAGGTCTTAGGGAAAAAAACGGATTTAATTATTCTGCCATTTTCTCTCACAGATACAGAGTGGCTTATACGCCATCATTCCCGCTTTGCCATAGGCTTCGTGGGGTTTCCAGGACAAAAACTTTGTAACAAATTAGAAGTTTACTACAACTGATAACTCAATGATTATAATTGGTTTAGGTATCTTTATAATTTCATGTAAAGGTCATCTTACGTGACCTCATGTAGCAGTCTTTACATAGCAAAATTTTCATACCGAATTTAAGTCACATGTATTAATTCTTAACTATTTTTACATTGGGTTTTTAAGCAAACTCAGGTTACTAGAGTTAACACATTTTAGTGACAATTTTCTTTACTGGGGAATTAATGTTTTACATTCGACAGTAAATACAATAGTTTGTACATGCATAACATTTCCCAGTTTGCCATATAACAATACAACCCCCACTAGGTCCTCTGTCATCATTCTTGGACCTGTATTCTCCCCACCCCCCCGACCCCAGAGTCTTTTACTTTGGTGCACTACGCCAATTCCAGTTCAGGTTCTACTTGTGTTTTCTCTTCTGATCTTGTTTTTCAACTTCTGCCTGAAAGTGAGATCATCCCATGCCGGGATAGCCTGAGGGAGCTTCTTCCCGAGCTAGTGCTCTCTGGCTTGGAGAGAACTCAACTGGAGCCGATCTAGGCTGCTGCTTGGGAGAGGGATCAGGAACTCGTGCCACACTAACTTCGCAGGAGATACACTCTGGAACCCTCGGATCCGGAAAGCAATTTCCAAGTGTCTTTAATCAGAAGAGCAGCTGTTTTTATACTCTCCAAGTAGGGTGGAAACAGGATGTGACATAGAGAGGGTGGAGAGAAAAGTGACTGGTGAAAATCAGAGTGTGACAAGGAGGGGGCGGAACAGGCGAGAATCCTATCACTGAAGCACCAATGCCCTGGAGGGAGTGCTTTATGTAAATGTAAAAGTGATTTATGTAAATAGACCAAAGCTTTGGATCAGTAAATCCCTATATAGGCATATGGTTAAGCAGAAGCCAGGGGGAGGTGGCATACTACCCAACATCTTTTTCTTACTCTGTGCCCCAGAACAAGGTACTGTTCTGGAATTTTGTAGGCATTCAATCATTAAATGAACATAATTTTTACTACATATGTCATGCTGACTCCGGCACCTTAGATCACTGCTGTCCCTCGATCATTCCTATTACCTTCTCAGCCCAAAGCTCCCTCTTCCCTAAGAGGCATGATGTTTGCGTGTGGTCATCCTCAATTTCTACCTGTAAGCTTCACATTTTACTTCATATGAATCACTTGCAATTATAAAATTATGCTGTCACCATCTGAAACCACTCTGAAATCATGGACTATAGTAGCCATAAAACCCTGGTTTAATTTTCTTTCAAAGCTAAGAGAGTTTATCAAGCACATACTAAAATCTGAAGCATACAACAGCTTCAGGCATATTCATCAGGGGTGATTTTGGTTTTCAGTAATTTCTGTAGACTCTGCTTCCTCTCTGTACTGGCTTTATCCATAAACTGGTCACAAGACGCTGAAGCCCAAAGATAAGAAGGTGAGCTTTTCTTCCATAGGGTCTCCTATTTATATACTAATGAAAATATTTTGAACTTCTACCACTTAACTTCTCCTCACAATATCAAGACTGGATTACAGACCTGGTACTAAACCAGTCCTTAGCACCACTGGATTAGAATTCAGTAGTGAGATTAGGATCACCCTGTTTATCTTAGTTTAATTTTTTGGAATGGAGTAAAAGTTTAGGGTATAGTGCATTTTGATTTTTATAACAACATTTAAAATGTAGTTTGCTACAATACTTCTGGTGACACTTCCTTTTATTTTGTCTTTCTCACTTCTTGACTTCCATTCACAATCTTCTTCCTGTTGAATTCTGTAGTCTGTCAATACAGCTAAAATTTCCAAATCAATTAACTCTTAACTGGCAACACTGTCTGCCTTTCCTAACTTAACATTTATTTTTACAAGTCTTTTCAGCTCATTTATTCCTTTGTTTTAGTTATAACAACTGGAATAGTCCTTAACAATTAGTCTTTAACAATGGTGCCCTCAACAATTCACTTTCCACTTTCTTTTTCTTAAGTTGCCAAGCCTGTTGGAAAAAAAATTGCATAGTTTTAGAGGTTTATATTACCATAGGTTCTCTTTTATAATTTTGTCAGAGTGTTAAAGGTTTACGGTCTAGTTGCTGACACATTAGCATAATTTCTCTTTTTTTTGTGATGGGTGTTTATAAAACATTCCCACCCAGAACTTGGGTCCTTTTCCACAATCATGTATCAGGACCCAAATCACCACACACACACATAGGAGAGAAATGGAAAGAGGAGAGGAAGATGAAAAGGGGGAGAGAAAGATAGGCACCTGCAGACATGCTTCACTGCTTGTGAAGCAACTCCCCTGCAGGTGGGGAGCTGGGACTCCAACCGGGATCCTTATGCCAGTCCTTGGGCTTTGTGCAACCTGTGTTTCTCCCACTGTGCTACTGCCTGACTCCTCCAGCTTTCTTATTCTTTCTCCCTCTGGGAGTATGGGCCCAAGATCATTGTGGGAGCACAGGTGGGAGGTCTGGCTTCTGTAATTGCTTCCCAGCTGAACATGGGCGTTGACAGGTGGACCCACACTCCCAGCCTCTCTCTTTCCCTAGTGGGGCAGCACTCTGGGGAAGCAGAGCTCCAGGACATATTGGTGGGGTTGTCTGTCCAGGGAATTCTGGTCAGCATCATGCTGGCATCAGGAACCTGGTGGCTGAAAAGAGAGTTAACATACAAAACCAAACCAATTGTTGAACAATCATGGACCTACAGGCTGGAATAGTGCAGATGAAGAGTTGAGGGATACTCCATTTTGTAGATAGCTAGTAGGCATATTTTTGTATATCAAAGGGCCTGCGGCTATGCTAGTGTTTTCTTGGGCAAGTCTTAACTTCTCTCATTTCCAGTTACTTAGTTTCTAAAAGGAAGACAATATTATGTGTATCCAAAGAGGTGGTGATAACTCAGTAGGCAAAGTGCATACCTTGAATGTGTGAGAACTTGCGTTCAATCCCAGGCATTGCATGTGACTGAACAATACACTGGTTTCTTTCTCTATCCCATAAAATAAAGTAAATAATTTAAAAAGATAGTGCATGCAAAGCAAATTTTCTCACATTAATATTGGTCTCTGTTTTAAGGACAAATGCTAGACTTTGTTACTCTCCTTAAGCCCTCTGGTCTGCTTTTCTTCCCCATTGCCTTTTGCTCTGAATGACTCTCTTGCTTTTATTGAGGATACAGACCATTATTTAGGATTATTTGGATCCTCATTATCTTTGACTATATTAGGAATGGCATTAAATTTTTTTGCACCCTCAATGCTTGACACATGAGAACATTCTGAGTTTGCTTGAATTTCAGAGGTCTGTTTTTATGTTGTTCCTGAGAGATTAAGGAAAGATGGGGACACAGAGGGCAGGAATCACAATGAAATAGTTTGGAAATGAGGTCAAATATTTGCTTGTGGTGGTTGGTGAAAAAATAAACTCTCTGGTATTGAAAATATGCTTGAAGGAGACTTGGAACTCAGGAGATGTCTAAATGGAAAGACTCATTTAACTTTGATAATTAGTAACATAAACAAAAACAGATACACAGAATGGCTTTATTTGTAAATAACCATTTAAAGTCCAAATAATTTCCCTTCAGTGACAAAGATTTTCCAGCTCAGTATTGCAACATTTCTCAAACAAATAGTAAAACCAAATGACTCTAGACAATGATCAATGTGTTTTATGATGGCGATACAGAGAGAGAACAAACATTCCCTTATTAACTAAACACAACCAACTGAGCAAAACCATTTTAACCTTTCTTGGACAGGATATGAATACAGTAAATATGTTTATTAAAACATGCTCAAACTAAATTTATATGGTCTATTCTGACGTTAAATTAGACTCCTTTCCTTTAAGTAAAGTTGAGTTTAGGAGAGAACGTTAGGATGATGGTGTTGATTTCTTGAAGATATTTATCCAGCTGGGTAAGTCTTTTAAATTAAAGATCTTTTTTTTAAAAAAAATATTGTCTTTATTTATTGGATAGAGACTGCCAGAAATCAAGAGGGAAGGTGGTGATAGAGAGGGAGAGAGACAGGGAAACACCTGCATCCCTGCTTCACCAGTCACAAAGCTTTCCCCCTGCAGGTGGGGACTGGGGCTTGAACCCGGGTCCTTGTGCATTGTATGTGTGCTCAACCAGGTGCACCACCACCCAGCCCCTTAAATTAAGGTCTTTTTGAGAAATTTGAGATAATAATTGTTAAAGAAGTTTGTGTATTCAAACTCCTATGAAAAATAATTTATCTTTTTAAAAATATTTATTTATTACTGGATAGAGACAAAGAGAAATTGAGAGGGGAGGAGGAGATAGAGAGGGAGAGAGACAGAGAGACACCCTCAGCCATGCTTCACCACTCATGAGGTTCCCCCCCTCCAGGTGGGGTCCAGGGGCTTGAACCTGGGTCCTTGTGCACTGTAATACGTGCGCTCAACCAGGTGCACCACCATCTGACTTTTTGTTTTTTCAATAACCACTTTTTCCTTCAGAAAATCTATTTCTTTTTGCTTCTTGAGTTCCTCATATGGTGAACACAGAGACTTTCATTTTCCACCAGGGCTTCATGGGCACTTGGCACCTCTACAATTCCATTTCTGTCATTCCTGACAATTTTTTTCTTTCCAAAATCATTTTATTGAGGGGATATTTTTTTCTACAGTACATTTGTTGACACAGGGGTACAATTTCTTGCCTTTTCATGATGGTTGCCTGAGAAACACTTCCATGTTGAACTTAGGCCCTCTGTCCTCATGCACTGGAACCCCAGTGCCCTCTCCACTCACCCCTTCCTTCCTCAGATTTCTTAGGTTTGGCACAGTGTGTCACTCGCAGTCTACACTACACCTTGCACTTTTCCTTTCTGTCCTCCTTTATTAACTTTTTTTGCCTCAGTTTCTTCATCTCAAAAGCACCATAGCTGATCTTGACAGATGATAAAGATGAGTGTGAAAGATTAGAGTCTATACTGTGCCTAGCCTAAGACTTCCTCAAACAATATAAAGTCAAAATGTCTTCCTTATATCAGCCACATGATAAACACTTAACTTAGGGTGTTCTTTGCTTATTATGGGAGCAATTAGAAAATTTCTTCCTGTCCATTGGCCATTACACTTTATTCATCTGTTTGCTTTCTTTTTTTTTTTTTTTTTTTTGGCTGGGGGGTGTTCACTGCTCACAGTGAGTTCACTGACACATGCATAACATCTACAATTCTCATCTCTGTGTGAAAGTTCCCTGCAGAATACTCTTACCCACAACTTGGGCCATTTTACATCATCCTGCACTGTTGTTGTGCATGGGCCACAGAGAAGAGAGAGAGAGGGTCCGGAGCGAAGAGGAAACACAAATCTTTATTTGCACTGGCACCTCAGAGCTGGGTGCTAGAGGGGCAGGTTGGGCCATGTGGAGGTAGTGAAAATGGCCGCCTCACGCAGTAACCTTTCCTGCGTCTGAACATTGGAGTGAAGCGCTGGTAAGAGAACGAGGTGCGGAAGAAGAAGGGCTTTTATAGGAGCAGCTTTCACGAGAATGGGAAGGGGGAGGAGTAACCATAGCACTCCAGGATAGGATAATAACTCTCGTGAGAATGGGAGGGGGGAGGAGTAACCAAAGCACTCCAAATATCGTGGGGATATAGACAATGTCCTGAGGGCACAACATGGCTGAACAAGCACTCCGAGAATGTCCCAACTCTTGCGGGAACTAGCAGTAGCCTGAGGGGACAACATGGCAGATGTGACTGCATCGGCACAATTTCCCAGCACTGAACCAGGACTCCAAGATTCTGTTCAGTCCCTACTCTGCCTTCTGACCCATGTTTAGTCCAAGTTTCACTACAAACTTGCTCTGCCTCTTTGTCCTACTTATTGAGTCTTATCTCTAAGTGATATCATTTATTTATGCTCTTCTCTTTTGGCTTATCTCACTTGATATGATGTCCTCAAGTTCTATCCAAGATGATATAAAATTATATAAAAATGACTCCATCATTTTTTAAAATTTATAAAATGGAGATATTGAGAAGATCATAGGTTAAGAGGGGTATAATTCCACACAATTCCCACCACCAGAAATCCCCATCACATCTGTGCCCCTGACTCTAACATTTCACAACTGACTAGTATTCCATCATGTATATATATATATCCCAATTATCTTAGCCACTCATTTGTTGTTGGACATCTGGGTTGCTTCCAAGTTTTGGATCATTGTGATGCTATGAACATAGGTGTACATAAATCTCTTCTTATAGGTGTGTTTGTTTCTTTTGGGCAAATCCCCAGGGGAGAAATTACTGAGTCATAAGGTAGGTCTATTTCTAGTGTTTTGAAAAATCTCCAGATTGTTTCCACAAAGATCAGACCAATTTATACTCCCTCTGGCAGTGCAGAAGTGTCCATTTTCCCCCCTCATCTTCTCCAACATTTGTTATAATTGTCCTTTCTCCTCCTCTTCATCCTCATCCTCCTCTCCATCCTCCTCCTCCTCTTCCTCCGTATCTTCCTCCTTCTCTTTTCTTTTTTCCTTTTGATTTCCTTGTTGTTTTATTGTTGTGGTTATTATTACTGTTGTTATTGATGTCATTGCTGTTGAATAAGACAGAGAGAAATGGAGAGAGGAGGGTAAGACAGAGGGGGAAAGACAGACACCTACAGACCTGCTTCACTGCCTGTAAAGTGACCCCCCTGCAGGTGGGGTGCCAGGGGCTCAAACCGGGATCCTTATGCTGGTCCTTGTGCTTTGTGCCATGTACTTAACCCACTGCTACCGCCTGACCCCCTCCTCCTTTTCTTTTCAGTTGCCACCAGGGTTATTGCTGGGGCTCAGTGCCAGCACTAGGAATCCAGCCCTCCAAGCAATTCTTTCTTTCTTTCTTTCTTTCTTTCTTTCTTTCTTTCTTTCTTCTTCCTTCCTTCCTCCCTTCCTCCCTTCCTCCCTCCCTCCCTTCCTTCCTTCTTTCATTTTATTTTGATATGACACAGAACAAGAGAGAGATTGAAAGGGGAATGGAGGTGGAGAGAAAGACATCTTCAAACCAGCTTCACTGCTTGTGAAGCCTCCCCTCTGCATGTGGGGGGCAGTGGCTTGAGCCTGGTTCTTGTTCTTGGTGCCACGTGTGCTCACCTGAGTGTGCTGCTGACTGGCACCCTATTTTTTTTTCTAATGTATGGCATTCTCAAGGATGTGAAGTGGTCTATCATTACTGTCCTTATTTGTATTTCTCTAATAATTACCTTACTAGTATTAGTAGTAATTAATTGTTGGTATATCTGAAGGAGAACAGACTATGCCTACAACTACTATAAATAAGGTGATCTTGAAGAGCAGCTGGGGAGAAGCACCCCAAAGTGAGCAAAGACAAGAAGTCCCCCTTCTCTTCTCTTCTCTTCTCTTCTCTTCTCTTCTCTTCTCTTCTCTTCTCTTCTCTTCCCTTCTCTTCTCTTTTCTCCTCTTCTCTTTTCTCCTCTTTTTTCTGTTCCTTTTTCTTTTTAACCAGCACACTGCTCAGCTCTAGCTTATGATGGATTTGGGGATTAAACCTGAGACTTTGGAGCCTCAAGCATGAGAGTCTCTTTGTATAACCATTATTCTATCTACCCCCACCTCTCCCTCCCTCCCTCTTTTTCTTTCTCCCTCCCTCCCTCCCTCCCTCTCTCTCTCTCTCTCTCTCTCTCTCTTGTTTTTCATTCACATAGAGACAGAGACAGAGACAGAGAGAGGGAGAGCTGCACAGTGCTGGAACTCCCTCAGACCTGGAGCACATATATTGTAAGGCAATGCAACTACCAGGCTAACTAGCTCTCTGACCCAAGAAACCCTTTTGTCTGGATGTGGAAGGCGATCATTGGGAGGTAAAAGGTTAGTGCATCTTCAGCAGGTCTGGTACTGCTCCCAGCACCGTTAAATACAGTGTTCACAGAAGCAAGCTATTTCCTTCCTGGCAGAGACAGAATAGGGGCAGAGATGGAATAGAGCTCCTGCTGGTAGAATGGTTACAACCTAGAGTTAGAGTGAGCTAATCAAGTAAACAAACGATTGTAATCAGTGAGGTGAGAACTTGGATCAGGCTATGCAGAAGTGTCGCTCATTTGCTGAAAGACCTGCATTGGAGCTGGAGGGGTCAGGGAAGGCTTCCTGCAGGCAGTGGCTGACTCCTACTCTTGAAAGATGAACAGGAAGCTGGTGAAGTAATGGCATGAATGGAGGGAACTCTGAGGTGCTGGAAACATGTAAGCATGTCCTGTCCTGGAGAGTGTTGTCTGAGCCAAGGATGGGAAGAGCTACTTAAATGTCAAGGTGGGCATCTGTCAAGTATGAGGACTCTGCATTGTTCATTGATTGCATGAATGGTAGATATTGTTAGCTGTTTTTCTAAAGCAGAAGTAAATATTTTCTGTCACTTTCCCAGAAGCCTATCTCACAATCTGTGAATTTGGGGATGAGGAAGTTTACCACACCTCACAGTTATGCCATCCTGGTCAGTCTAGTGATAGCTGATTCATCTATCAGAGATTACAGGTCACCCTTTTAGTATGAGTGCTGATAATGAAATTTGTTGGTCTAGGTTTACAGAGTCAATTTTAAAATAGGAGTTATATATTTTTAATTATGATGTATGATTTTTAAAATATGAAGACAGTGATTTTGAGATTTCATCAGTAGATTCATTCTGAAAACAGGTGTAAATCATCATTGTCTCTTAGATAACTGATTCTTCTGGCTGATCAGAATTAGCTCCAAAAAGGGAATTATTTTGTAGAATAAAGAAAAAAGACTGGGGCCGGGGAGACAGCTTGATGGTTCTGCAAAGGACTTTTATGCCTGAGGCTCTGAGGCACCAGGTTCCATCCCAAGCACCACCCTAAATGAGAACTAAGCAGGGTCAGGTGTCTCCCTTTGTCTTTATTTCTGTATATCTCTCTGTGTCTGCCTTTCTCTCACTCTCATTAAAATAAAGTTAAAAAAATAAAAGGTTGGAGTAGGGCACCAAAGTAAAAATCTCTGGGTGGAGGGTGTGGGTGGATGTTCAGCTTCACTGGGAAGATAGGGGGATGGATGGGATGGGACACGGTCTTTTGGTGGTGGGAATGGTGTTTATGTGCACTCCTGTTAACTTGTAGTCATATAAATCACTATTTAATTAATATGAGAGGAAAAATTGATTGAATGTCTCAAACTTTTTAATGCACAGACCATAGGCTGAGTCTTTAATATGTTGACTCTCTTAAAAGCTTAGACCAGGGAGAACAGAAGCAACCGGTGGCACAGCTATATACAAATAATGACAAAGGACATAAATTATGGTGATGCTGTGTATGATACAGAAAATCCTAACAAAGGGATATTTGAAAGGTAACCCAACTGCCAAATAATGTGATTGTAGCAATGACTATCTATTGCCTTCTTAAACCCTAAGACAGCAGGAACCTCCTGTTTACTCTATAGAGCCCATATTTCCCCAATCCCTGGAACCTCTAGGATAGGGCTCACTTTCCTGCATGATCCTCTCAATTCATATCAAATGATATTGCATCTGCTGATCCCAACCTAATCAATGCAATGAATACCACCTCAGCATGCTTCACTTCAGACTGTGTCCAGAGACGTGAGGTGTGGAATGACAACTCTTCAGCTTCATTACTCAGGTGAGACCTTTCCTTTCATAGGATTCTCTAATTCCATTCCAGGTGGTTCATTTCCTAACAAAGTCCCAAAACCTAGATATATACCAGATCCCCTGAGACAGAGCATATGTTCACACATATTCATAAATTAGGGAAAAATATATACCTGAAAGTAAAAGTACACAATAGTCTGCAGTGAATCAGTATAAAGTTCCTAATGAAATAGTATCTAATTAGACTTAGATACTCTCCTCACATACTTCCTATTACAGTTCTCTCACTCACTCCAAAGCTAACCTTATCAAGGCAAGGACTGCAAAAGTTGAATAAGGGCAAGAGACTGGCAGCTATCTACAAAATGGAGACTCCCCAACTCTTCATCTGCACTACGCCAGCCTTTAGGTTCATGATTAGTCAAGAACTTGTTTGGCTTTGTATGTTAACTCTCTTTTCAGCCACCAGGTTCCAGATGTTACCATGATGCCAACCAGACTTCCCTGGACAGACAACCCCACCAGTATGTCCTGGAGCTCTGCTTCCCCAGAGTCTTTCCCCACTAGGGAAAGAGAGAGACAGGCTGGGAGTATGGATCCACCTGTCAACACCCATGTTCAGCGGGGAAGCAATTACAGAAGCCAGACCTTCCACCTTCTGCAACCCACAATGACCCTGGGTCCATACTCCCAGAGGGATAAAGAATAGGAAAGCTATCAGGGGAGGGGATGGGATACAGAGTTCTGGTGGTGGGAACTGTGTAGAGTTGTACCTCTCTTATCCTATGGTCTTGTCAGTGTTTCTTTTTTATAAATAAAAATAAAAAATAAAAATAAATAAAAGGAGGGGGTCAGGCAGTAGCACAGCAGGCTAAGGGCATGTGGAACAAAGCACAAGGACCAGTGCAAGAATCCCTTTTCGAGCCCGGCTCCCCACCTGCAGGGGAGTCGCCTCACAGGCGGTGAAGCAGGTCTGCGGGTGTCTGTCTTTCTCTCCCCCTCTCTGTCTTCCTCTCCTCTCTCCATTTCTCTCTGTCCTATCCAACAACGATGACATCAATAACAACGATAATAAAAACTACAACAATAATAAAACAGCGACAACAAAAGTGAAAAATAAATAAATAAAAGTAAAAAGGCTGGATCTGAATATGAAACTGAACCCAACTCTGAGGTCTAGTCACTATTTTTCTAGTTATGCACTGTTGGGGAAGTCCCGTCTGTCTGTGCTCTATTAAGATTTCTACATGTGGGGAGTCGGGCAGTAGCGCAGAGGGTTAAGCGCAGGTGGCGCAAAGCACAAGGACTGGCATAAGGATCCCGGTTCAAACCCCGGCTCCCCACCTGCAGGGGAGTCACTTCACAGGCGGTGAAGCAGGTCTGCAGGTGTCTGTCTTTCTCTCCTCCTGTCTTCCCCTCCTCTCTCCATTTCTCTCTGTCCTATCCAACAACGACAACAACAATAATCACTACAACAATAAAAACAACAAGGGCAACAAAAGGGAATAAATAAATAAAATGAATATTAAAAAAAAAAAAGAAAGAAGATTTCTACATGTGGGCCAGGTGATAGCTTGTGGTCAGTGTGGATGCTTTTCTGAGCATGAGACCCAGGCTTGAGGGCCATGGCACATGGCGCAGCACAGGCGCACAGGAGCTCCAGAGGTGGTCAAGCCGTGCGGTGCCCCTTGCTCTCTGGCCTTTTTCTCCCTGCTGATCTGAAGTAAGAGTGAGCGGAAGACTCGGGACTGGACCAATGCTGAGGCACAGGTGCCAGGTCTGGCGTAGCAAAAGGAACCTTGCATTTTTTTTTATTTGGTAAAAGATATTCTTGTACATATTAAATGTGGTGAATCTTGTGAAAGCAACTGCTATTTTTATATGTTATTAATGCTGTATGTATGAAATCGGAGGCTGGAGTTCTGCACCTAGATGACTCCCCACACCACCCACTAACGTTCCAGTACCCTTACACTCAAGAGGTCTCTCTGCCTGCCCCGCTCCCCACAGGTGAGTAAGCCCTCTGGGTCTTGTTGCCAGTTGCTCCCTTCCTTACCCCATCCAGCACAGCTACCTGCGTTCCATCCATTTGGCCCTGAAAGACATGGCTCCATTGATTCTAATGGCAGAGTAGAATTTCACCGAGCTTATGTCTCATGGCATCTTTAGTCATCTGTAGACAGGCATTTAGGCTGACCCGGTACTTAGAGTGTCATAAACAATGCAGCTGTGAACACACATGCTTACAGATCAGTCGTTCCCATCCCTCAGATAAATGCTGCAGCGTCATCAGCTACTTTCAGTTTATAAGGAACCTCTGTTTGATTTCTAAAAAGTTACTAATTTTCTTTTCTCTCTCCTCATAGTCTGATAGTTGCAATGATTTCCTCTAATTTCTCTACAGAAAAAATTTAAATAAAGTTATCCCCAGGGGGAATATTTTAATATATAGGCTGTTTCTTTTGTCTATATTCTGTGTTAATTATTCTGTGCTCTCATATCTTTTATTTTTATGATCCGTCTCCATACAGACACATCACAGCTTGTAATACTTTTTATGAAGTGTTACAATAAAAAATATTAAACTCTTTTTTGTTGCAAAGTTATTTAAAAAACCGGTTAGGTCTAGGAACCTCTTTAGAAGTAAACTGAGGACTTTGTGGCTAGATTTGTCACTGCATATGAAGCAACAGCATGAGATTAGTTTGCACTCAACATGTATAGCTCCATAATACATTAAATTAGCAAAAACCTCCACAGTGAATGTTATTATATCAATTTCACACTTGGGACTCAAAGAAACTTAATCATTTCTCCTAGGTTGTATATAAAAAATAACAGAGTTGTGATTCAAGACAGGCCTTCCCCCACGGTAGCATGATACCTTCAATTTTACATGAATCCATCTCATGGACTCTGTACCATTACCGTTGATAAAAACTTAGCATTACTCTTACTATTATTGCTGTCCTTGTGCCAGTTGCTAATTCCTCGTAGACTCCACACCAAATCTAATCGATGTTAATAAGTTGCTTCAGTTTTTTTGTTAAGAAACTAAATGTCATTGCTTCTCCACTGGACATGGGTGTTGGCAGGTGGATCCACACCCCCAGCCTGTGTCTGTCTGTCCCTAGTGGGGCAGGGCTCTGGGGAGGGGAGGCTCCAGGACACATGGGTGAGGGAGTCTGCCCAGGGAAGTCAGGATGGTGTCATGGTGGCATCTGCAACTTGGTGGCTGAAAGGCGGCAAGCTATAAAGTGGGGGTAAAATGGTTAATGAACAGGAACCAAAAAGTAGGCCCAGAACACATGAGATTAGGGATTTTAGGGTGGAAAAAAGCTCAGAAGTCCATTTTAGGCATGTTATCAGGGGCCCAGGACTATGGTAGTTTTTGCTTGAGTTTGCTAGCTAGGATGAAAAATGGTGTCAGAGCAGAGAGGGCTAGAGAGTTGGGTTAGGGCAGGGAGTAGCTCCCATTCTTGAAAAAATTCTGTGGATAGAATGAACTCTTTACCCCACCCACCCGACCCAGGGCCCACATATCTATTTATATTCAGCACCAGAGCCTGTGTGACCTCTGAGTTCCTGCTGGTCTGAGCTCACGGTCACGGCTGGAAACAGTGCAGGCTGCACTCATGTCAGGACCCGTCTTCCTCTGGTGGCAGGGCAGGATACCCCAGCCTCCCTTCAGAGAGTGGGACAGTCCCTACCATAGCTGCTCTGTGGTGAGAGCAAGGTCCCGAGAAGACCCACAAGAAGGCTTGTGATGATGTTCCTGACAGAAATGACCAGTGACGGTGCAGAGAGCAGTCCACCAGAGGTCTAGGCCCATATCGTGCCTTCCACTAGGATTCCAGGCTTATTGGGTCTGAGTCTTGTCACCGAGGACTACTGAGCACTGTAAGTTGTAAAATTGCCCCTTGCTTATGGATACATGTGCACAAGCTGGAACCCCTGTATTCTGCACCCCCCAAATAATTTTGGTCCACACTCCCAGTGGGGGAGAAGTGACAGAAAGAAAAGGATGGGAGGGCTCTGAACCAGCTCCACCAGGACCCAGAGAGGAGGAAAAAGGGTCGGACATTTGGATGGGGTAATAGGGTCATGTGTGGTTGGAAAGGAAGAGAAGGCCATTCCTTTAAAAAGTGGGAGGAGGAGTTGGGCGGCAGTGCGGCGGCTTAAGTGCAGGTGGCGCAAAGCACAAGGACCGGTGTAAGGATCCCGGTTCGAGCCCCCGGCTCCCCACCTGCAGGGGAGTCACTTCACAGGCGGCGAAGCAGGTCTGCAGGTGTCTGTCTTTCTCTCCCCCTCTCTGTCTCCCCTCCTCTATTTCTCTCTGTCCTACACAACAACAACGACATTAATAACAACAATAATAATAACCACAACAATAAAACAATAAGGACAACAAAAGGGAATAAATAAATAATATTTTCAAAGGGGGAGGCAATTATATACAAATATAGACAGATAGTTGTAGAAATAATAGTTAACTCATATCTGCAACCTTGGCAGAACTGCTGTAGCTTCCAGTGGAGGGATTAGAGACCCAGAACTCTGGTGGTGGGAGCAGTGTAGAATGATAAAGCTGTTTACATGTAATTTTTTAAATCAATATTAAATCAACAATAAAATAAAATGTTAGTAAACACTTTTTAAAAAGAAACCTTATCTGCTTATACAACTGACTACAATCTCTTTTTTATTTTCCTTCTCTTCAGGGAAATACCCAGCATCCTGGAGTTCTTATGCACATATTAAATCATTTACCCCATAAACACAATGTAAATGTGGACACATTTCCTCATCTATATCTTCATATCTGAAAGACTTGGACATCAGTTCAAGATGAACTAATTCAAGAGGATCTAATAAGCAGATGTATCACTTAACAAAAATTTGGAAGGAAAATCTACCAAAAATATTATATTTAAAACAGATGCTCTGGCATATGAAGTTATCCTAAGAAAATAAAAATTTAAAATCCCTGACTGCAAGAGGAGAAACAGCCCCTTCAAAGCATTTGTGTTACCTTATATTTCAAGAGGGAGGTATGTTGAGATATTTAGCTCGTGGAGAAATTGATACTAAAGGAAGAAGTAAAATAAAAAGAAACCCAGTAAGATCTTTGTAGACTTTTCTGCCTAGGAAATGCAAGACTTCTCAGCATGTCAGTTAAAGCTTGTATTTGGAGAAAGAGATGATGAAATAGATGAGTACAGGGCATTTCTCCTTTGTCTGGTGGAATTTCCCAAATGCTGGAGTATAAATAATATAGGGAGAAGCTCGGTCAACACAGGCTTCTGTGTGGACCCAGTAACTGTCAGCCATGGTCTGTCTGCCTCTGGCCCTAATACCTGCCGGCCTTCTAGCCCCCACCCCAACCCAGCCCGGCCCTGGCGCATGCAACATATAAAAGCAGGTATCTCTGGCTTCCCAGGCAGAGTTCTCATTTTTTATTTTTTTTTAAATCTTTATTTATTTATTGGGTAGACATAGCCACAAATTGAGAGGGAAGGGGGTGATAGAGAGGGAGAGAGACATAGAGACACCTGTAGCCCTGTGTCACCACCCGTGAAGCTTTCCCCCTGCAGGTGGGGCCTGGGGACTCGAACCTGGGTCCTTGCGCACTGTAACATGTGGCTCAACCAGGTGCACCACCACCCGCCCCCCCCCATTTTTTTTCTTATTCGACATTTTGTTGAATATTTATTTGCTGCTAAAAGATGTAGATAGAGCAAAATAGAGCTGAGAAAAAAGGAAGTAGGGTTTAAGTCTCTGTATGATTCTTGTATGCTTACCTGAGTCTTGTGCACACTCTGGCCCTCAGGTCTGTGCTGAGGTGTTTGGAAACCTGGGCTAGCTTACGGGCATCAGCACTCTTCTGTGCAACACAGACTCTTAAGTTGCAACCCCTGAAGACAAGGACAGGCAGCAGTGGAGATGAGCTGAGCTCTGTCTTGGAAACTGAGACATCTCTGGGCTAATAACATTCTTTCTTTCATTCTTTCTTTCTTTCTTTCTTTCTTTCTTTCTTTCTTTCTTTCTTTCTTTCTCTCTTCATCTTTTTTTTTTTACCAGAACACTGCTCAACTTGTCGTATGATGCTGCAGACAAGACTTGGCACTCAAGACTCTCAACCATGAGCCATAACCACTCTGCAGTTCTGCAACCTCCCCTCTTCCCTCCTTCTTTTTTCTAATAATCTTCTGACAAGAGTGCTTCCAAACCACTGCAACTGTTTCTCCAAGATGACTGTCAGGTCTTGCTTTCCCTTCTCTTCATTCTTCTGCCTGTTCTTTTGAAATGAGGTGGATGATGGACTATAACTACAGTATTTCTTTTTCTTCCAGAACTCTGCCCGATAGTAGCTAATGGTGCTGTGGGGATTGGACCTCTGAGACTGAAGCATGAAAATCTTTTCACATAATAATTCTGCTGTCTACACTCACCCCAAAATGGCTTTACTTGTCATTTTGTTTAAATTACCAAAGTCCTTATACAAGAAATTCTGTTACTGCCTGTATTCTAAGAGTAAGATTTGAGACTTAGGTTGGGTGATATCATTCATTCAGTAGACAGTAAGTAGCAGAGCTGGGGCTTTTAACGCAAGTGACTTCTCTTCTCCATTACTCAGTAGTGCGTGTCCACTGAGAGAATGGGCTGAAAGGTCAGAACACATATGAGCTTATTTCAAAAGGTCTAGTGACTATGAAATGTGGTGTGGAAATTCCTTAAAATATGAAAAGAACATATAATTTTGCAATACTTCTAGGCACTTATCCAAAAAGAAAAAAACATGAAAATATTCATTTGGAAGTATATGTACATCTTTTAAGTTCATGTTAGTATAATTTGTGATAGTGACAATATGGAATAAGTATTAATGTCAATCAACAAATGACTTGACAAAAAACATTTGGCACATATATTTAGTGGAATATTACTTAGTGAGTAAAAAGAGGACACTGTACTTCTCAGCATGAAAGGGATGGAACATGAGCTAAGTGAAATAAGGAAAGAGATTAAAGACAAATTGGATAGTTTCTCAGTTGAGGAATCTAAATAACTAAAACAAACGAACTTGCAAACATACAGTCATGGCTGAGTTGACTCTTAGACTCTCTATGAAAACTTCTTATTGAAGGGAATGGAGAGTAGGAGCAGGGAGACAGACTGAGCACACTATAATGGCACTGGGAATGGAGAGGAGGAGGAGACAGACTGAGCACTCCTATAATGGCACTGGGAATGGAGAGGAGGAGCAGGGAGACAGACTGAGCACTCCTATAATGGCACTGGGAATGGAGAGGAGGGCAGGGAGACAGACTGAGCACTCCTATAATGGCACTGGGAATGGAGAGGAGGAGGAGACAGACTGAGCACTCCTATAATGGCACTGGGAATGGAGAGGAGGGCAGGGAGACAGACTGAGCACTCCTATAATGGCACTGGGAATGTAGAGGAGGAGGAGACAGACTGAGCACTCCTATAATGGCACTGGGAATGGAGAGGAGGAGGAGGAAACAGACTGAGCACTCCTATAATGGCACTGGGAATGGAGAGGAGGAGGAGGAGACAGACTGAGCACTCCTATAATAGCACTGGGAATGGAGAGGTGGAGGGAGACAGACTGAGCACTCCTATAATGGCACTGGGAATGGAGAGGAGGGGCAGGGAGACAGACTGAGCACTCCTACAATGGCACTGGGAATGGAACTAGGAGGAGGAGACAGACTGAGCACTCCTATATTGGCATTGGGAATGGAGAGGAGGAGGAGGGAGACAGACTGAGCACTCATATAATGGCACTGGGAATGGAGAGGAGGAGCAGGGAGACAGACTGAGCACTCCTATAATGGCACTGGGAATGGAGAGGAGGAGCAGGGAGACAGACTGAGCACTCCTATAATGGCACTGGGAATGGAGAGGAGGAGGAGGGAGACAGACTGAGCACTCCTATAATGGCACTGGGAATGGAGAGGAGGAGCAGGGAGACAGACTGAGCACTCATATAATGGCACTGGGAATGGAGAGGAGGAGGAGGGAGACAGACTGAGCACTCCTATAATGGCACTGGGAAGGGAGAGGAGGAGGAGGGAGACAGACTGAGGACTCCTATAATGGCACTGGGAATGGAGAGGAGGAGGAGGGAGACAGACTGAGCACTCCTAAAATGGCACTGGGAAAGGAGAGGAGGAGCAGGTAGACAGAATGAGCACTCCTATAATGGCACTGGGAATGGAGTGGAGGAGGAGGGAGACAGACTGAGCACTCCTACAATGGCTCTGGGAATGGAGAGGAGGAGGAGCAGGGAAACAGACTGAGCACGCCTATATTGGCACTAGGAATGGAGAGGAGGAGGAGGAGACAGACTGAGGACTCCTATAATGGCACTAGGAATGGAGAGGAGGAGGAGGAGACAGACTGAGCACTCCGATAATGGCACTGGGAATGGAGAGGAGGAGGAGGAGACAGACTGAGCACTCCTATAATGGCACTGGGAATGGAGAGGAGGAGGAGCAGGGAGACAGACTGAGCACTCCTATAATGGCACTGGTAATGGAGAGGAGGAGTAGGGAGACAGACTGAGCCCTCCTATAATGGCACTGGGAATGGAGAGGAAGAGGAGGGAGACAGACTGAGCACTCCTATAATGGCACTGGGAATGGAGAGGAGGGGCAGGGAGACAAACTGAGCACTCCTATAATGGCACTGGCAATGGAGAGGAGGAGGAGGGGGACAGACTGAGCACTCCTATAATGGCACTGGGAATGGAGAGGAGGAGCAGGGAGACAGACTGAGCACTCCTATAATGGCACTGTGAATGGAGAGGAGGAGGGAGACAGACTGAGCACCCTTTAATGTCACAGGGAATGGAGAGGAGGAGGAGGGAGACAGACTGAGCACTCCTACAATGGCTCTGGGAATGGAGAGGAGGAGGAGCAGGGAGACAGACTGAGCACTCCTATATTGGCACTAGGAATGGAGAGGAGGAGGAGGAGACAGATTGAGGACACCTATAATGGCACTAGGAATGGAAAGGAGGAGGAGGAGACAGACTGAGCACACCTATAATGGCACTTGGAATGGAGAGGAGGAGGAGGAGACAGACTGAGCACTCATATAATGGCACTGGGAATGGAGAGGAGGAGGAGCAGGGAGACAGACTGAGCACTCCTATAATGGCACTGGGAATGGAGAGGAGGAGTAGGGAGACAGACTGAGCACTCCTATAATGGCACTGGGAATGGAGAGCAGGAGCAGGGAGACAGACTGAGCACTCCTATAATGGCACTGGGAATGGAGAGGAGGGGCAGGGAGACAGACTGAGCACTCCTATAATGGCACTGGGAATGGAGAGGAGGAGGAGGGGGACAGACTGAGCACTCCTATAATGGCACTGGGAATGGAGAGGAGGAGGAGGGAGTCAGACTGAGCACTCGTATAATGGCACTGGGAATGGAAAGGAGGAGGGAGACAGACTGAGCACTCCGATAATGGCACAGGGAATGGAGAGGAGGAGGAGGGAGTCAGACTGAGCACTCCTATAATGGCACTGGGAATGGAGAGGAGGAGGAGCAGGGAGACAGACTGAGCACTCCTATAATGGCACTGGGAATGGAGAGGAGGAGGAGCAGGGAGACAGACTGAGCACTCCTATAATGGCACTGGGAATGGAGAGGAGGAGGAGGAGACAGACTGAGCACTCCTATAATGGCACTGGGAATGGAGAGGAGGAGCAGGGAGACAGACTGAGGAATCCTATAATGGCACTGGGAATGTAGAGGAGGAGGAGACAGACTGAGAACTCCTATAATGGCACTGGGAATGGAGAGGAGGAGGAGGGAGACAGACTGAGCACTCCTATAATGGCACTGGGAATGGAGAGGAGGGCAGGGAGACAGACTGAGCACTCCTATAATGGCACTGGGAATGGAGAGGAGGAGGAGACAGACTGAGCACTCCTATAATGGCACTGGGAATGGAGAGGAGGAGGAGGAGACAGACTGAGCATTCGTATAATGGCAATAAAATGGAGAGGAGGAGCAGGGAGACAGACTGAGCACTCCTATAATAGCACTGGGAATGGAGAAGAGGAGGAGGGAGACAGACTGAGCACTCCTATAATGGCACTGGGAATGGAGAGGAGGAGGAGGGAGACAGACTGAGCACTCCTATAATGGCATTGGGAATGGAGAGGAGGAGGAGCAGGGAGACAAACTGAGCACTCATATATTGGCACTGGGAATGGAGAGGAGGAGGAGGAGACAGACTGAGCACTCCTATAATGGCACTGGGAATGGAGAGGAAGAGGAGGGAGACAGACTGAGCACTCCTATAATGGCACAGGGAATGGAGACGAGGAGGAGGGAGACAGACTGAGCACTCCTATAATGGCACTGGGAATGGAGAGGAGTAGCAGGGAGACAGACTGAGCACTCCTATAATGGCACTGGTAATGGAGAGGAGGAGTAGGGAGACAGACTGAGCACTCCTATAATGGCACTGGGAATGGAGAGGAAGAGGAGGGAGACAGACTGAGCACTCCTATAATGGCACTGGGAATGGAGAGGAGGAGCAGGGAGAAAGACTGAGCACTCCTATAATGGCACTGGCAATGGAGAGGAGGAGGAGTGGGACAGACCGAGCACTCCTATAATGGCACTGGGAATGGAGAGGAGGAGCAGGGAGACAGACTGAGCACTCCTATAATGGCACTGCGAATGGAGAGGAGGAGCTGGGAGACAGACTGAGCACTCCTATAATGGCACTGGGAATGGAGAGGAGGAGGAGGAGACAGACTGAGCACTCCTATAATTGCACTGGGAATGGAGCGGAGGAGCAGGGAGACAGACTGAGCACTCCTATAATGGCACTGTGAATGGAGAGTAGGAGGAGGGAGACAGACTGAGCTCTCCTATAATGGCACTGGGAATGGAGTGGAGGAGGAGGGAGACATAATGAGCACTCCTATAATGGCACTGGGAATGGAGAGGAGGAGCAGGGAGACAGACTGAGCACTCCTATAATGGCACTGGGAATGGAGAGGAGGAGGAGGAGACAGACTGAGCACTCCTATAATGGCACTGGGAATGGAGAGGAGGAGGAGGAGACAGACTGAGCACTCCTATAATGGCATTGGGAATGGAGAGGAGGATGAGAAGACCGACTAAGCACTCCTATAATAGCACTGGGAATGGAGAGGAGGAGGGAGACAGACTGAGCACTCCTATAATCGCACTGGGAATGGAGAGGAGGAGGAGGAGACAGACTGAGCACTCCTATAATGGCATTGGGAATGGAGAGGCGGAGGAGGAGACAGACTGAGCACTCCTATAATGGCACTGGGAATGGATAGGAGGAGGGAGACAGACTGAGCACTCCTATAATCGCACTTGGATTGGAGAGGATGAGCAGGGAGACAGACTGAGTACTCCTATAATGGCACTGGGAATGGAGAGGAGGAGAAGGGAGACAGACTGAGCACTCCTATAATGGCACTGGGACTGGAGACGAGGAGGAGGAGACAGACTGAGCACTCCTATAATGGCACTGGGAAAGGAGAGGAGGAGGAGGGAGAAAGACTGAGCACTCCTATAATGGCACTGGTAATGGAGAAGAGGAGGAGGGAGACAGACTGAGCACTCCTATAATGGCACTGGGAATGGAGACGAGGAGGAGGAGACAGACTGAGCACTCCTATAATGGCACTGGGAATGGAGAGGAAGAGGAGGGAGACAGACTGAGCACTCCTATAATGGCACTGGGAATGGAGACGAGGAGGAGGGAGACAGACTGAGCACTCCTATAATGGCACTGGGAATGGAGAGGAAGAGGAGGGAGACAGACTGAGCATTCCTATAATGGCACTGGGAATGGAGAGGAGGAGCAGGGAGACAGACTGAGCACTCATATAATGGCACTGGGAATGGAGACGATGAGGAGGAGACAGACTGAGTACTCCTATATTGGCACTGGGAATGGAGAGGAGGAGGAGGGAGACAGACTGAGCACTCATATAACGGCACTGGGAATGGAGAGGAGGAGCAGGGAGACAGACTGAGCACTCCTATAATGGCACTGGGAATGGAGAGGAGGAGCAGGGAGACAGAATGAGCATTCCTATAATGGCACTGGGAATGGAGAGGAGGAGGAGGGAGACAGACTGAGCAATCCTATAATGGCACTGGGAAGGGAGAAGAGGAGCAGGGAGACAGACTGAGCACTCATATAATGGCACTGGGAAAGGAGAGGAGGAGGAGGGAGACAGACTGAGCACTCCTATAATGGCACTGGGAATGGAGAGGAGGAGGAGGGAGACAGACTGAGCACTCCTATAATGGCACTTGGAATGGAGTGGAGGAGGAGGGAGACAGACTGAGCACTCCTAAAATGGAACTGGGAAAGGAGAGGAGGAGCAGGTAGACAGACTGAGCACTCCTATAATGGCACTGGGAATGGAGAGGAGGAGGAGGGAGACAGACGGGGCACTCCTACAATGGCTCTGGGAATGGAGAGGAGGAGGAGCAGGGAGACAGACTGAGCACTCCTATATTGGAACTAGGAATGGAGAGGAGGAGGAGGAGACAGATTGAGGACACCTATAATGGCACTAGGAATGGAAAGGAGGAGGAGGAGACAGACTGAGCACACCTATAATGGCACTGGGAATGGAGAGGAGGAGGAGGAGACAGACTGAGCACTCATATAATGGCACTGGGAATGGAGAGGAGGAGGAGCAGGGAGACAGACTGAGCACTCCTATAATGGCACTGGTATTGGAGAGGAGGAGTAGGGAGACAGACTGAGCACTCCTATAATGGCACTGGGAATGGAGAGCAGGAGCAGGGAGACAGACTGAGCACTCCTATAATGGCACTGGGAATGGAGAGGAGGGGCAGGGAGACAGACTGAGCACTCCTATAATGGCACTGGGAATGGAGAGGAGGAGGAGGGGGACAGACTGAGCACTCCTATAATGGCACTGGGAATGGAGAGGAGCAGGGAGACAGACTGAGCACTCCTATAATGGCACTGGGAATGGAGAGGAGGAGGAGGGAGACAGACTGAGCACTCCTATAATGGCACTGGGAATGGAGAGGAGGAGGAGGGAGACAGACTGAGCACTCCTATAATGGCACTGGGAATGGAGAGGAGGAGCAGGGAGACAGACTGAGCACTCCTATAATAGCACTGGGAATGGAGAGGAGGAGCAGGGAGACAGACTGAGCACTCCTATAATGGCACTGGGAATGGAGAGAAGGAGGAGGGAGACAGACTGAGCACTCCGATAATGGCACTGGGAATGGAGAGGAGGAGGAGGGAGACAGACTGAGCACTCCTATAATGGCACAGGGAATGGAGAGGAGGAGGAGGGAGACAGACTGAGCACTCCTATAATGGCACTGGGAATGGAGAGGAGGAGGAGGAGACAGACTGAGCACTCCTATAATGGCACTGGGAATGGAGAGGAGGAGCAGGGAGACAGACTGAGCACTCCTATAATGGCACTGGGAATGGAGAGGAGGAGCAGGGAGACAGACTGAGCACTCCTATAATGGCACTGGGAATGGAGAGGAGGAGGAGGGAGACAGACTGATCACCCTATAATGGCACTGGGAATGGAGACGAGGAGGTGGAGATAGACTGAACACTCCTATAATGGCACTGGGAATGGAGAGTTGGAGGAGGGAGTCAGACTGAGCACTCCTATAATGGCACTGGGAATGGAGAGGAGGAGGAGGGAGACAGACTGAGCACTCCTATAATGGCACTGGGAATGGAGAGGAGGAGCAGGGAGACAGACTGAGCACTCCTATAATGGTACTGGGAATGGAGAGGAGGAGGATGAGACAGACTGAGCACTCCTATAATGGCACTGGGAAGGGAGAGGAGGAGCAGGGAGACAGACTGAGCAGTCCTATAATGGTACTGGGAATGGAGAGGAGGAGCAGGGAGACAGACTGAACACTCCTATAATGGTATTGGGAATGGAGAGGAGGAGGAGGAGACAGAGTGAGCACTCCTATAATGGCACTGGGAATGGAGAGGAGGAGCAGGGAGAAATATGAGCACTCCTATAATGGCACTGGGAATGGAGAGGAGGAGCAGGGAGACAGACTGAGCACTCCTATAATGGCACTGGGAATGGAGAGGAGGGGCAGGGAGACAGACTGAGCACTCCTATAATGGCACTGGGAATGGAGAGGAGGAGGAGGGGGACAGACTGAGCACTCCTATAATTTCACTGGGAATGGAGAGGAGGAGCAGGGAGACAGACTGAGCACTCCTATAATGGCACTGGGAATGGAGAGGAGGAGGGAGACAGACTGAGCACTCCTATAATGGCACAGGGAATGGAGAGGAGGAGGAGGGAGACAGACTGAGCACTCCTATAATGGCACTGGGAATGGAGAGGAGGAGGAGCAGGGAGACAGACTGAGTACTCCTATAATGGCACTGGGAATGGAGAGGAGGAGGAGGGAGACAGACTGAGCACTCCTACAATGGCTCCGGGAATGGAGAGGACGAGGAGCAGTGAGACAGACTGAGTACTCCTATATTGGCACTGGGAATGGAGAGGAGAAGGAGGAGACAGACTGAGGACTCCTATAATGGCACTAGGAATGGAGAGGAGGAGGAGGAGACAGACTGAGCACTCCTATAATGGCACTGGGAATGGAGAGGAGGAGGAGCAAGGAGACAGACAGAGCACTCCTATAATGGCACTGGCAATGGAGAGGAGGAGTAGGGAGACAGACTGAGCACTCCTATAATGGCACTGGGAATGGAGAGGAGGAGCAGGGAGACAGACTGAGCACTCCTATAATGGCACTGGGAATGGAGAGGAGGGGCAGGGAGACAGACTGAGCACTCCTATAATGGCACTGGGAATGGAGAGGAGGAGGAGCCGGACAGACTGAGCACTCCTATAATGGCACTGCGAATGGAGAGGAGGAGCAGGGAGACAGACTGAGCACTCCTATAATGGCACTGGGAATGGAGAGGAGGAGGAGCAGGAAGACAGACTGAGCACTCCTATAATGGCACTGGGAATGGTGCGGAGGAGGAGGGAGACATAATGAGCACTCCTATAATGGCACTGGGAATGGAGAGGAGGAGGAGCAGGAAGACAGACTGAGCACTCCTATAATGGCACTGGGAATGGAGAGGAGGGGCAGGGAGACAGACTGAGCACTCCTATAATGGCACTGGGAATGGAGAGGAGGAGGAGGGAGACAGACTGAGCACTCCATAATGGCACTGGGAATGGAGAGGAGGAGGAGGAGACAGACTGAGCACTCCTATAATTGCACTGGGAATGGAGAAGAGGAGGAGGGAGACAGACTGAGCACTCCTATAATGGCACTGGGAATGTAGAGGAGGAGGAGACAGACTGAGCACTCCTATAATGGCACTGGGAATGGTGCGGAGGAGGAGGGAGACATAATGAGCACTCCTATAATGGCACTGGGAATGTTGAGGAGGAGGAGGAGACAGACTGAGCATTCCTATAATGTCACTAAAATGGAGAGGAGGAACAGGGAGACAGACTGAGCACTCCTATAATAGCACTGGGAATGGAGAGGTGGAGGGAGACAGACTGAGCACTCCTATAATGGCACTGGGAATGGAGAGGAGGGTCAGGGAGACAGACTGAGCACTCCTACAATGGCACTGGGAAAGGAGAGGAGGAGGAGCAGGGAGACAGACTGAGCACTCCTATATTGGCACTCGGAATGGAGAGGAGGAGGAGGAGACAGACTGAGCACTCCTATAATGGCACTGGGAATGGAGAGGAGGAGCAGGGAGACAGACTGAGCACTCCTATAATGGTACTGGAAATGGAGAGGAGGAGCAGGGAGACAGACTGAGCACTCCTATAATGGTGCTGGGAATGTCGAGGAGGAGCAGGGAGACAGACTGAGCACCCTTTAATGTCACAGGGAATGGAGAGGAGGAGGAGGGAGACAGACTGAGCACTCCTATAATGGCACTGGGAATGGAGAGGAGGAGGAGCAGGGAGACAGACTGAGCACTCCTATAATGGCACTGGGAATGGAGAGGAGGAGGAGGAGACAGACTGAGCACTCCTATAATGGCACTGGGAATGGAGAGGAGGAGCAGGGAGACAGACTGAGGAATCCTATAATGGCACTGGGAATGTAGAGGAGGAGGAGACAGACTGAGAACTCCTATAATGGCACTGGGACTGGAGAGGAGGAGGAGGAGACAGACTGAGAACTCCTATAATGGCACTGGGAATGGAGAGGAGGAGGAGGAGACAGACTGAGCACTCCTATAATGGCACTCGGAATGGAGAGGAGGAGCAGGGAGACAGACTGAGCACTCCTATAATGGCACTGCGAATGTAGAGGAATAGGAGACAGACTGAGCACTCCTACAATGGCACTGGGAATGGAGCGGAGGAGGAGGGAGACAGACTGAGCACTCCTATAATGGCACTGGGAATGGAGAGGAGGGCATGGAGACAGACTGAGCACTCCTATAATGGCACTGGGAATGGAGAGGAGGAGGAGACAGACTGAGCACTCCTATAATGGCACTGGGAATGGAGAGGAGGAGGAGGAAACAGCCTGAGCACTCCTATAATGGCACTGGGAATGGAGAGGAGGAGCAGGAGACAGACTGAGCCCTCCTATAATGGCACTGGGAATGGAGAGGAGGAGGAGGGAGACAGACTGAGCACTCCTATAATGGCACTGGGAATGTAGAGGAGGGGCAGGGAGACAGATTGAGCACTCCTAAAATGGCATTGGGAATGGAGAGGAGGAGCAGTGAGACAGACTGAGCACTCCTATAATGGCACTGTGAATGGAGAGGAGGAGGAGGAGAAAGACTGAGCACTCCTATAATGGCACTGGGAATGGAGAGGAGCAGCAGGGAGACAGACTGAGGAATCCTATAAGGGCACTGGGAATGGAGAGGAGGAGGAGGAGACAGACTGAGCACTCCTATAATGGCACTGGGAATGGAGAGGAGGAGGAGGAGACAGATTGAGCACTCCTACAATGGCACTGGGAATGGAGAGGAGGAGCAGGGAGACAGACTGAGCACTCCTATAATGGCACTGGGAATGGAGAGGATGAGCAGGGAGACAGACTGAGCACTCCTATAATGGCACTGGGAATGTAGAGCAGGGGCAGGGAGACAGACTGAGCACTCCTAAAATGGCATTGGGAATGGAGAGGAGGAGCAGGGAGACAGACTGAGCACTCCTATAATGGCACTGGGAATGGAGAGGAGGAGGAGGAGACAGACTGAGCACTCCTATAATGGCACTGGGAATGGAGAGGAGGAGGAGGAGACAGACTGATCACTCCTATAATGGCACTGGGAATGGAGAGGAGGAGGGGGAGACAGACTGAGCACTCCTATAATGGCATTGGGAATGGAGAGGAGGAGGAGGGAGACAGACTGAGCACTCCTATAAAGGCACTGGGAATGGAGAGGAGGAGGAGGGAGACAGACTGAGCACTCCTATAATGGCAATGGGAATGGAGAGGAGGAGGAGGGAGACAGACTGAGCACTACTATAATGGCACTGGGAATGGAGAGGAGGAGGAGGAGACAGATTGAGCACTCCTACAATGGCACTGGGAATGGAGAGGAGGAGCAGGGAGACAGACTGAGCACTCCTATAATGGCCCTGGGAATGGAGAGGAGGAGCAGGGAGACAGACTGAGCACTCCTATAATGGCACTGGGAATGGAGAGGAGGAGCAGGGAGACAGACTGAGTACTCTTATAATGGCACTGGGAATGGAGAGGAGGAGAAGGGAGACAGACTGAGCACTCCTATAATGGCACTGGGACTGGAGAGGAGGAGGAGGAGACAGACTGAGCACTCCTATAATGGCATTGGGAATGGAGAGGAGGAGGAGGGAGAAAGACTGAGCACTCCTATAATGGCACTGGTAATGGAGACGAGGAGGAGTGAGACAGACTGAGCACTCCTATAATGGCACTGGGAATGGAGACGAGGAGGAGGAGACAGACTGAGCACTCCTATAATGGCACTGTGAATGGAGACGAAGAGGAGGGAGACAGACTGAGCACTCCTATAATGGCACTGGGAATGGAGACGAGGAGGAGGGAGACAGACTCAGCACTCCTATAATGGCACTGGGAATGGAGAGGAGGAGCAGGGAGACAGACTGAGTACTCCTATAATGGCACTGGGAATGGAGAGGAGGAGAAGGGAGACAGACTGAGCACTCCTATAATGGCACTGGGACTGGAGACGAGGAGGAGGAGACAGACTGAGCACTCCTATAATGGCACTGGGAAAGGAGAGGAGGAGGAGGGAGAAAGACTGAGCACTCCTATAATGGCACTGGTAATGGAGAAGAGGAGGAGGGAGACAGACTGAGCACTCCTATAATGGCACTGGGAATGGAGACGAGGAGGAGGAGACAGACTCAGCACTCCTATAATGGCACTGGGAATGGAGAGGAAGAGGAGGGAGACAGACTGAGCACTCCTATAATGGCACTGGGAATGGAGACGAGGAGGAGGGAGACAGAGTGAGCACTCCTATAATGGCACTGGGAATGGAGAGGAAGAGGAGGGAGACAGACTGAGCATTCCTATAATGGCACTGGGAATGGAGAGGAGGAGCAGGGAGACAGACTGAGCACTCATATAATGGCACTGGGAATGGAGACGATGAGGAGGAGACAGACTGAGAACTCCTATATTGGCACTGGGAATGGAGAGGAGGAGGAGGGAGACAGACTGAGCACTCATATAACGGCACTGGGAATGGAGAGGAGGAGCAGGGAGACAGACTGAGCACTCCTATAATGGCACTGGGAATGGAGAGGAGGAGCAGGGAGACAGAATGAGCACTCCTATAATGGCACTGGGAATGGAGAGGAGGAGGAGGGAGACAGACTGAGCAATCCTATAATGGCACTGGGAAGGGAGAAGAGGAGCAGGGAGACAGACTGAGCACTCATATAATGGCACTGGGAAAGGAGAGGAGGAGGAGGGAGACAGACTGAGCACTCCTATAATGGCACTGGGAATGGAGAGGAGGAGGAGGGAGACAGACTGAGCACTCCTATAATGGCACTTGGAATGGAGTGGAGGAGGAGGGAGACAGACTGAGCACTCCTAAAATGGAACTGGGAAAGGAGAGGAGGAGCAGGTAGACAGACTGAGCACTCCTATAATGGCACTGGGAATGGAGAGGAGGAGGAGGGAGACAGACGGGGCACTCCTACAATGGCTCTGGGAATGGAGAGGAGGAGGAGCAGGGAGACAGACTGAGCACTCCTATATTGGTACTAGGAATGGAGAGGAGGAGGAGGAGACAGATTGAGGACACCTATAATGGCACTAGGAATGGAAAGGAGGAGGAGGAGACAGACTGAGCACAACTATAATGGCACTGGGAATGGAGAGGAGGAGGAGGAGACAGACTGAGCACTCCTATAATGGCACTGGGAATGGAGAGGAGGAGGAGCAGGGAGACAGACTGAGCACTCCTATAATGGCACTGGGAATGGAGAGCAGGAGCAGGGAGACAGACTGAGCACTCCTATAATGGCACTGGGAATGGAGAGGAGGGGCAGGGAGACAGACTGAGCACTCTTATAATGGCACTGGGAATGGAGAGGAGGAGGAGGGGGACAGACTGAGCACTCCTATAATGGCACTGGGAATGGAGAGGAGCAGGGAGACAGACTGAGCACTCCTATAATGGCACTGGGAATGGAGAGGAGGAGGAGGGAGACAGACTGAGCACTCCTATAATGGCACTGGGAATGGAGAGGAGGAGGAGGGAGACAGACTGAGCACTCCTATAATGGCACTGGGAATGGAGAGGAGGAGCAGGGAGACAGACTGAGCACTCCTATAATAGCACTGGGAATGGAGAGGAGGAGCAGGGAGACAGACTGAGCACTCCAATAATGGCACTGGGAATGGAGAGAAGGAGGAGGGAGACAGACTGAGCACTCCGATAATGGCACTGGGAATGGAGAGGAGGAGGAGGGAGACAGACTGAGCACTCCTATAATGGCACTGGGAATGGAGAGGAGGAGGAGGGAGACAGACTGAGCACTCCTATAATGGCACTGGGAATGGAGAGGAGGAGGAGGAGACAGACTGAGCACTCCTATAATGGCACTGGGAATGGAGAGGAGGAGCAGGGAGACAGACTGAGCACTCCTATAATGGCACTGGGAATGGAGAGGAGGAGCAGGGAGACAGACTGAGCACTCCTATAATGGCACTGGGAATGGAGAGGAGGAGGAGGGAGTCAGAATGAGCACTCCTATAATGGCACTGGGAATGGAGAGGAGGAGGAGGGAGACAGACTGAGCACTCCTATAATGGCACTGGGAATGGAGAGGAGGAGCAGGGAGACAGACTGAGCACTCCTATAATGGTACTGGGAATGGAGAGGAGGAGGATGAGACAGACTGAGCACTCCTATAATGGCACTGGGAAGGGAGAGGAGGAGCAGGGAGACAGACTGAGCAGTCCTATAATGGTACTGGGAATGGAGAGGAGGAGCAGGGAGACAGACTGAACACTCCTATAATGGTATTGGGAATGGAGAGGAGGAGGAGGAGACAGAGTGAGCACTCCTATAATGGCACTGGGAATGGAGAGGAGGAGCAGGGAGAAAGAATGAGCACTCCTATAATGGCACTGGGAATGGAGAGGAGGAGCAGGGAGACAGACTGAGCACTCCTATAATGGCACTGGGAATGGAGAGGAGGGGCAGGGAGACAGACTGAGCACTCCTATAATGGCACTGGGAATGGAGAGGAGGAGGAGGGGGACAGACTGAGCACTCCTATAATTTCACTGGTAATGGAGAGGAGGAGCAGGGAGACAGACTGAGCACTCCTATAATGGCACTGGGAATGGAGAGGAGGAGGGAGACAGACTGAGCACTCCTATAATGGCACAGGGAATGGAGAGGAGGAGGAGGGAGACAGACTGAGCACTCCTATAATGGCACTGGGAATGGAGAGGAGGAGGAGCAGGGAGACAGACTGAGCACTCCTATAATGGCACTGGGAATGGAGAGGAGGAGGAGGAGACATACTGAGCACTCCTATAATGGCACTGGGAATGGAGAGGAGGAGCAGGGAGACAGACTGAGGAATCCTATAATGGCACTGGGAATGTAGAGGAGGAGGAGGGAGACTGAGCACTCCTACAATGGCTCTGGGAATGGAGAGGAGGAGGAGCAGGGAGACAGACTTAGCACTCCTATATTGGCACTAGGAATGGAGAGGAGGAGGAGGAGACAGACTGAGGACTCCTATAATGGCACTAGGAATGGAGAGGAGGAGTAGGGATACAGACTGAGCACTCCTATAATGGCACTGGGAATGGAGAGGAGGAGTAGGGAGACAGACTCAGCACTCCTATAATGGCACTGGGAATGGAGAGGAGGAGCAGGGAGACAGACTGAGCACTCCTATAATGGCACTCGGAATGGAGAGGAGGGGCAGGGAGACAGACTGAGCACTCCTATAATGGCACTGGGAATGGAGAGGAGGAGGAGGGGGACAGACTGAGCACTCCTATAATGGCACTGGGAATGGAGAGGAGGAGGAGGGAGACAGACTGAGCACTCCTACAATGGCTCCGGGAATGGAGAGGACGAGGAGCAGTGAGACAGACTGAGCACTCCTATATTGGCACTGGGAATGGAGAGGAGAAGGAGGAGACAGACTGAGGACTCCTATAATGGCACTAGGAATGGAGAGGAGGAGGAGGAGACAGACTGAGCACTCCTATAATGGCACTGGGAATGGAGAGGAGGGGCAGGGAGACAGACTGAGCACTCCTATAATGGCACTGGGAATGGAGAGGAGGAGGAGGGAGACAGACTGAGCACTCCATAATGGCACTGGGAATGGAGAGGAGGAGGAGGAGACAGACTGAGCACTCCTATAATTGCACTGGGAATGGAGAAGAGGAGGAGGGAGACAGACTGAGCACTCCTATAATGGCACTGGGAATGTAGAGGAGGAGGAGACAGACTGAGCACTCCTATAATGGCACTGGGAATGGTGCGGAGGAGGAGGGAGACATAATGAGCACTCCTATAATGGCACTGGGAATGGAGAGGAGGAGTAGGAGACAGACTGAGCATTCCTATAATGTCACTAAAATGGAGAGGAGGAACAGGGAGACAGACTGAGCACTCCTATAATAGCACTGGGAATGGAGAGGTGGAGGGAGACAGACTGAGCACTCCTATAATGGCACTGGGAATGGAGAGGAGGGTCAGGGAGACAGACTGAGCACTCCTACAATGGCACTGGGAAAGGAGAGGAGGAGGAGCAGGGAGACAGACTGAGCACTCCTATATTGGCACTCGGAATGGAGAGGAGGAGGAGGAGACAGACTGAGCACTCCTATAATGGCACTGGGAATGGAGAGGAGGAGCAGGGAGACAGACTGAGCACTCCTATAATGGTACTGGAAATGGAGAGGAGGAGCAGGGAGACAGACTGAGCACTCCTATAATCTCACTGGGAATGGAGAGGAGGAGGAGGAGACAGACTGAGCACTCTTATAATGGCACTGGGAATGGAGAGGAGGAGCAGGGAGACAGACTGAGCACTCCTATAATGGCATGGGGAATGGAGAGGAGTAGCAGGAGACAGACTGAGCACTCCTATAATGGCACTGTGAATGGAGATGAGGAGGAGGAGACAGACTGAGCACTCCTATAATGGCACTGGGAATGGAGAGGAGGAGCAGGAGACAGACTGAGCACTCCTATAATGGCACTGGGAATGGAGAGGAGGAGGAGGGAGACAGACTGAGCACTCCTATAATGGCACGGGGAATGTAGAGGAGGGGCAGGGAGACAGACTGAGCATTCCTAAAATGGCATTGGGAATGGAGAGGAGGAGCAGAGAGACAGACTGAGCACTCCTATAAAGGCACTGGGAATGGAGAGGAGGAGGAGGGAGACAGACTGAGCACTCCTATAATGGCACTGGGAATGGAGAGAAGGAGGAGGAGACAGACTGAGCACTCCTATAATGGCACTGGGAATGGAGAGGAGGAGGAGGAGACAGACTGAGCACTCCTATAATGGCACTGGGAATGGAGAGGAGGAGGAGGAGACAGACTGAGCACTCCTATAATGGCACTGGGAATGGAGAGGAGGAGGAGGAGACAGACTGAGCACTCCTATAATGGCATTGGGAATGGAGAGGAGGAGGAGGGAGACAGACTGAGCACTCCTATAATGGCAATGGGAATGGAGAGGAGGAGGAGGGAGACAGAGTGAGCACTCCTATAATGGCACTGGGAATGGAGAGGAGGAGGAGGAGACAGACTGAGCACTCCTATAATGGCACTGGGAATGGAGAGGAGGAGGAGGAGACAGATTGAGCACTCCTATAATGGCACTGGGAATGGAGAGGAGGAGCAGGGAGACAGACTGAGCACTCCTATAATGGCACTGGGAATGGAGAGGAGGAGCAGGGAGACAGACTGAGCACTCCTATAATGGCACTGGGAATGGAGAGGATGAGCAGGAAGACAGACTGAGTACTCCTATAATTACACTGGGAATAGAGAGGTGGAGAAGGGAGACAGACTGAGCACTCCTATAATGGCACTGGGACTGGAGACGAGGAGGAGGAGACCCACTGAGCACTCCTATAATGGCACTGGGAAAGGAGAGGAGGAGGAGGGAGACAGACTGAGCACTCCTATAATGGCACTGGTAATGGAGACGAGGAGGAGGAGACAGACTGAGCACTCCTATAATGGCACTGGGAATGGAGAGGAAGAGGAGGGAGACAGACTGAGCACTCCTATAATGGCACTGGGAATGGAGAGGAGGATCAGGGAGATAGACTGAGCACTCCTATAATGGCACTGGGAATGGAGAGGAGGAGGAGGAGACAGACTGAGCACTCCTATATTGGCTCTGGGAATGGAGAGGAGGAGGAGGAGACAGACTGATCACTCCTATAATGGCACTGGGAATGGAGAGGAGGAGGAGGAGACAGACTGAGCACTCCTATAATGGCATTGGGAATGGAGAGGAGGAGGAGGGAGACAGACTGAGCACTCTTATAAAGGCATTGGGAATGGAGAGGAGGAGGAGGGAGACAGACTGAGCACTCCTATAATGACAATGGGAATGGAGAGGAGGAGGAGGGAGACAGACTGAGCACTCCTATAATGGCACTGAGAATGGAGAGGAGGAGCAGGGAGACAGACTGAGCACTCTTATAATGGCACTGAGAATGGAGAGGAGGAGCAGGTAGACAGACTGAGTACTCCTATAATGGCACTGGGCATGGAGAGGAGGAGAAGGGAGACAGACTGAGCACTCCTATAATGGCACTGGGAATGGAGAGGAGGAGCAGGGAGACAGACTGAGCACTCCTATAATGGCACTGGGAATGGAGAGGAAGAGGAGGGAGACAGACTGAGCACTCCTATAATGGTACTGGGAATGGAGAGGAGGGGCAGGGAGACAGACTGAGCACTCCTACAATGGCACTGGGAAAGGAGAGGAGGAGGAGCAGGGAGACAGACTGAGCACTCCTATATTGGCACTGGGAATGGAGAGATGGAGGAGGAGACAGACTGAGCACTCCTATAATGGCAGTGGGAATGGAGAGGAGGAGGAGGCCTACAGACTGAGCACTCCTATAATGGCACTGGGAAAGGAGAGGAGGAGGAGCAGGGAGACAGACTGAGCACTCCTACAATGGCACTGGGAAAGGAGTGGAGGAGGAGCAGGGAGACAGACTGAGCACTCCTATAATGGCACTTGGAATGGAGAGGAGGACCATGGATACAGACTGATCACTCCTATAATGGCACTGGGAATGGAGAGGAGGAGGAGGAGACAGACTGAGCACTCCTATAATGGCACTGGGAATGAAGATGAGGAGGAGGGAGACAGACTGAGCACTCCTATAATGGCACTGGGAATGGAGTGGAGCAGGGAGACAGACTGAGCACTCCTATAATGGCACTGGGAATGGAGAGGAGGAGGAGGAGACAGACTGAGCACTCCTATAATGGCACTGGGAATGTAGAGGAGGGGCAGGGAGACAGATTGAGCATTCCTATAATGGCACTGGCAATGCAGAGGAGGAGGAGGAGACAGACTGAGCACTCCTATAATGGCATTGGGAATGGAGAGGAGGAGGAGGAGATAGACTGAGCACTACTATAATGGCACTGGGAATGGAGAGGAGGAGGAGGAGACAGACTGAGCACTCCTATAATGGCACTGGGAATGGTGAGGAGCAGGGAGACAGACTAATCACTCCTATAATGGCATTGGGAATGGAGAGGAGGGGCAGGGAGACAGACTGAGCACTACTATAATGGCACTGGGAATGGAGAGGAGGAGGAGGAGACAGACTGAGCACTCCTATAATGGCACTGGGAATGGAGAGGAGGAGGAGGGAGACAGAGTGAGCACTCCTATAATGGCACTGGGAATGGAGAGGAGGAGGAGGAGACAGACTGAGCACTCCTATAATGGCACTGGGAATGGAGAGGAGGGGCAGCGAGACAGACTGAGCACTCCTATAATGGCACTGGGAATGGAGAGGAGGAGGAAGAGGGAGATAGACTGAGCACTCATTTAATGGCACTAGGAATGGAGAGGAGGAGCAGGGAGACAGACTGAGCACTCCTATAATGGCACTGGGAATGGAGAGAAGGGGCAGCGAGACAGACTGAGCACTCCTATAATGGCACTGGGAATTGAGAGGAGGAGGAGGAGGGAGACAGACTGAGCACTCCTATAGTGGCACTGGGAATGGAGAGGAGGAGGAGGAGACAGACTGAGCACTCCTATAATGGCACTGGTAATGGAGAGGAGGAGCAGGGAGACAGACTGAGCACTCCTATAATGGCACTTGGAATGGAGAGGAGGAGCAGGGAGACAGACTGAGCACTCCTATAATGGCACTGGGAATGGGGAGAAGGAGGAGGAGACAGACTGATCACTCCTATAATGGCACTGGGAATGTGTTGGGTAGTTGCCATCTCCCCCTGGCTTCTTCTTATCCATATGGCTATATAGGGATTTACTGATCCAAAGGTTTGGTCTATTTACATAAATCACTTTTACATAAAGCACTCCAGGGCATTGGTGGTTCAGTTATAGGATTCTCGCCTGTTCCGCCCCCTCCTTGTCACACTCTGATTTTCACCAGTCACTTTTCTCTCCACCCTCTCTATATCACATCCTGTTTCCACCCTACTTGGAGAGTATAAAAACAGCTGCTCTTCTGATTAAAGACACTTGGAAATTGCTTTCCGGCTCCGAGAGTTCCAGAGTGTATCTCCTGCGGAAGTTGGTGCAGCACGCGTTCCTGATCCGTCTCCCACCCAGCAGCCTAGATCAGTTCCAGTTGAGTTCTCTCCAACCCAGAGAGCACTAGCTCGGGAATTAGTACCCTCAGGCTATCCCGGCATCTGGCACCCGAACAGGGACCCGTAAGCAACAGATTTACAAGAAGACATCTTAGATAAGTACACACCTTTTGGGTATCTGCAATATTGTGTTAAGGCACTGTGATTTTTTTTTCTTTTTTATTGTTTTCCGGAGATCTTTCCACCATGGAAAATCTTTTCCAAATCCTGCATTCTTTTTCCAGTATACAATTTTTATATATCTGGGACATTTTTCTCGGGGCTTCACCTTATATCCTGTTGATCATCATAGCAGCTTTTAAGGGATATATAGGTCAACCTCTCAAAAGGCTTAAGGACCTAGAGGCTGAGGTCAAAGAGATAAAGGAAGTAATCATAGAACTTAACCAGCACCTTAAAAACAAGAAGAAGCAAAGGCCTTTCGTGATCTTGACCCACCCTAATTCCTCTGCATCTTGCCCTGAGGCCCCTATTTTGGCATCTTGCCCTGAGGCCCCTATTTTGGCAGACACGTGTCCGAATTCTCCTTTGGACTCCACAGCCACTTCTTCGGCCACCCCCATTTTGGCAGAAACGTGTCCGGAACCTCCTGCTGCCTCCACGGCTGCTTCTTCACCCCACCCTGTTTTGATAGACACATGTCCGAATTCTCCTGTAGCCTCCAAAACCACTTCTTCGGCCACTTGTCCAGAAGCTTCCACTTCAGTGACTCCTCCTACCACTACACACTTATCAGAGGAAGTCCACACATTTCCGGTCAATGTTGCCCCCAATAGACAAAAACCTCAGGCCTGGTATCCATATTCCGCCACAGACCTGAAGGAACTACGCCAGGCTATCAAAGATGACGGTGTTCATGCCCCATGGACCAGGTCCATTTTACAAGGCCACCTTCAGAACCTTAATACCCCTCAAGATTGGAGAGATGTGACTCGTGCTACACTCCCAGGCCCCCTCTTCCTGCAATGGGAGGCATTCTTTCGCGATGAATGTTTACAACAATCGCGGAAAAATATTCAAAATCAGCCAGAGGGTAATTTTGATGCATTGTTTGGAACAGGCCAATTAGAAACAGGGATTCAACAGGCGGAAGCCAAGTTTCCAGCGGGGTATTTTGATCAAGTACGCCTGTGTGCATTAAAAGCATGGGAGCGATTAACACCACCCATGGGAGCAGCCTCAGCCCCCATTCTCTCCCTGCAACAAGAACCTGATGAATCCCTCGCTAAATTCATTTCCAGGGTCCAGTCGAGTTTGGAAAGGAAGATTTATAATCCTGACGCTCGTTTTCTCCTTCTGCGATCCATAGTCTGGGATGGAATGCTTCCGCATTTTCGACAGGCCTGTATCACTCTTAAAAACGAACGCCCAGATACTTGGATTCTAGCTACACAGGATCTCAGATCAAGCTCTTTTCAAGGACCTATGTTACAGGCCTATGCAGCTACCTTACATAAGCAAAAAGGAGCTTGCTTTCAGTGCGGTCGCCAAGGGCATTGGCGTAACCAATGTCCAGAAAATAGACCGCGACCCCGCCTCCAGTCAGGGCGACCCCACCTCCAATCAGGGCAACCCCGCCTCCAGACAGGGAATCAGAGACCACGAATGCCTTGTCCCAGATGCCAGAAAGGATTTCACTGGAGGAGAGATTGTTGGTCAAGGTTCCATAGGAACGGCACACCTCTGCCAAATGTAAACAGGGATTTAAACTAGGTATGGGGCTTCCCTTAGCCCCGCCCCCAAGAGGGAAGGAAGCAGGTCGCCCGCTTGGTGCTGTGCCCTTTTTCCACAAACAGAAGCCCAGCTTGGGACCCAATCCATCGCTATACCCACCACGCCAAGTAACAATAACAGAGGGTGAGCAGAAGGAGGAACCCGTGGTATGTGGGAACTTCCAGCATAGAAATAACTGGCTGGAGCAAGAGAACAGCTCGAATTCAGAGCCTGAGATTTTATGGACCACGCCTGTTTTAGAAAGGGGTCACCCAACTATGACAGTAAAGATTGGTAATATTCCTTTTAAGTGTTTGATTGACACGGGAGCAGATAAGACAATATTAAGACAAGCAGAGGTTCCCCAGAGTTGGGAACTCCTCCCAGGACCACGCTTACATGGTGTTGGAGGATTGACTCAGGCATTCCGCACACGAGATTCCCTTGTGTGGGAAGATCCAGAAGGGACTACCGGACGCTTTCAGCCTTTAATAGCTGATATAAGCACCAATTTATTGGGAAGAGACTTGCTGGAATCTTTAGATGTAGTGATATCCTCAGACACCTCTGCAGGACACCACACTCACTCCTGTGAGACTGCTAGACCCAACCAGCACCCCCAATACTAACTGCCACTGTTCGTAACAGAACTCCCACTTAGATTGGCTTTCTAATGAGCCTGTCTGGGTGGAACAGTGGCCTTTGCCTAGGGAGAAGCTAGAAATTTTAAAAAAACTCGTCCAAGAGCAGTTATCTTTGGGACACATTCGTCATTCTCGGAGCCCATGGAATACTCCAGTCTTTGTAATTAAAAAGCGCTCAGGAAAATGGCGCCTCCTCCAAGATCTTCGTGCAGTTAATAAAACCATGCAGGTTTGGGGCTCCCCCCAAAGGGGTTTGCCTCTTGCTTCCGCAATTCCCACAGGAATTCCAATCATAGCTATTGATATACAGGATTGTTTTTTCTCTATTCCCTTACACCCACAAGATTGTAAACGTTTTGCTTTCTCTGTTCCTTCTATTAATAATGCCAGCCCTGCCGATAGATTTGAATGGGTGGTACTGCCCCAGGGCATGGCTAATATTCCTACTATTTGTCAAGAGGTTGTTAAATCTGCCCTTTTTCCATATATTCATAAGGGCCTTAAGGTTTTTCATTATATGGATGACGTGTTAATATGGGGAGAATTAGATACAGATCTCTCCGCCCTACGTGATTTTCTAATCCCTGCCTTAAAGAGAAGTGGACTTAATGTAGCTCCTGAGAAGATACAGCTAATCCCTCCAATATCTTTCTTAGGCTCAGAGATTTCCCTAACGCAGATTCGTCCTTTAAAACCTTGTGTTACTTTTCCTTCTAATCTCACTCTTGCTTCTTTACAAAGTTTTCTTGGAAATTTGAATTGGCTTAGGCAGTATCTTTATCTGCCTACGAGCTGCCTGCAACCACTGTTCGATCTGTTAAAAGGAAACAAACAGCCCTCCTCAAAGCGTATGTTAACCCCCGAAGCATCCTTGGCTCTGGAAAAAGTTAACCAGGCTCTCCAGGACATGCACCTCGTTCGATTCTCCCCCTCCTCTCCAGTAAATCTTCTAATCTTTAACTCCACCCCCACGGTAGTGGGGGCATTGTGGCAGAAACATGGCGTTCTCGAATGGCTTCATATGCCAGTAGGCGGAGCTCCAAGACTCCTTACCGAGATTGATGCCTTAGCATTTATTGTTCGCCAAGGAAGAAACAGATCGGTTCAGGTCTTAGGAAGGGAACCAGATTCAATCATTCTTCCCTTTTCTCTCACTGATACAGAATGGCTCATACGCCACCATTCTCGTTTTGCCATAAGTTTAATGGGTTTTCCAGGACAATTAGATAATCATTTTCCCTCTAATAATTTGATAGCTTCTTTACCTCTGTTGCCTCTACTAGTACCTAAACTTTTCTCTCGAGATCCCATCCCCTCTGCTCCTACAGTGTTCACTGATGGTGGAAAAAAGGGAGCTGCTGCCCTTATATATTATCCAGACCAGCAATACCCCAAACCTCTCTTTACTGAACTTCCTGATAATTCTCCTCAGTACAAAGAACTTTATGCTGTTTTCCTTGCATTAAAAGCTGTACCAGAATCCTTCAACCTTTTTTCTGACAGTGTGTATACTGTTAACTTACTTCCATGGCTTGCTCGATCTTATGTAAGAATTGATGACAACCCACTTTCTCCTCTTTTAATTCAAATTGCCTCTATGCTCTGTTCTCGAACCCATCCACTGTATGTTCAGCACCTACGTTCCCACAGCCCTCTTCCTGGTCCCCTGTCCGAAGGGAATGCTGCAGCTGACCGCCTTGCCTCCACAGGAATTCTCCTAGCCTCTGTCTCTAATCCTGCTGACTTTCATTCCCTAACCCATGTTAATCTTAAAGGTCTTCGAGCTCGATTTCCTGATATTCCTCTGCCACAGTTAAAACGTATTCTTGCTACATGTTCCTCCTGTGCAGGTCTAATCAAAACACCTGCTATTCAGACTCTAGGGGTTAATCCTCGAGGTTTAAAAGCCAACGCTCTTTGGCAAATTGATGTTACCCACATACCTAACTTTGGCAAACAAAAATATGTGTTCGTCTCAATTGATACCTTCTCTAAGTTTATGTGGGCTACAGCTCAAACTGGAGAAAACTCAAAAAAGCTTATAAGCCATATGCTCTCCTGTTTTGCTGTAATGGGCTTACCTCTTCAACTTAAAACGGATAATGGACCTGCTTTTACCAGCAAACAATTTAAAGATTTTTGTTCCCTCTGGAACATTACTCATACTACAGGCATTCCGTATAATCCACAGGGACAAGGCATTGTTGAGAGGGCCCATCAAACTCTTAAGGCTCAATTAAATAAAGAAAAAGGGGAAATGTACCCCCCTAATAACCAGCTGGCAAAAGCCTTAACTACATTAAATCTCTTTAATATTTACAAAAACTCAGACCTACCTCCTATAATTCTTCATTGGCAAACACCACCCACCCTCCCAGCTATTAAAGTCAAATGGAAAGACCCACTTGATAAAATTTGGAAAGGACCTGACCCCCTGTTGACTATGGGGAGGGGTTTCGCATGTATTTTTCCACAAAATTACTCCAAGCCTGTTTGGGTTCCTGCCTGCCATGTCCGGCAATACCCACATGATGGTGCTGATATCCCTGAAGAACAAGAAACACTGCAAGAAGACTGGCTGCAAGAGGACTGGCTACAGGATGCACCCCAGGATCCATAATACAGCATGGCAGAATCAAAAAAAAAAAATCTGATTCACAGAACTCTCCCCCCCCCCGAATGAATGTCTTATGCTATGACTGGCCAGTTGTGTTTTGTGAGTGAGTGAGTGAAAAAAAAAAATTGAGTGAGTTGAGTGACCAAAATTTTTGTATGACCCATTGTGCTCAGAGTACTCTGAAAGTTAACTGACTTTATATCAAACGGCTGGACGCAGCCATGTTTTCTGGAGACGTCCAGAAACAGTCCAAAAATTGTTCATTCCCTCTTTGGATTTCTTTTTTAAGTCTTGATATCAATATGAAATGTTTAGTCTTAAACTGTGTGAGTAAAGATGGTTCAACTATGACAGTAGTTCTAAATTCACATTTGAAATGATATATCTTATTTACAAGTTTTTCTCCTCCTGTGTGTTATAAACTATATGTTTAATATGCGTGTTTCAAGTTTGGTAAACATTAACTTGACAGTTAAATCGTAACTTCGAAGTTACATTTTTACGAGAACAGGTAAAATCAATTCATTTAAGTAACTGAGTGTTTAAGGTAAAACTCTAAATATTCAATTTGACAATTCATCATCTCCTAAGGTAAAATACAAATTCTCTATACAGGACATTTTTGGAGGGCCCCCAAAAATGTCCTGTAAGCTATCTTGTGGAAATTAATCCACAACAAATTTGGCATCAATCTGATATTGTAAATGTACCAAAAAAAAAAATTGTCACTAAAATGTGTTAACTTTAGTAACCTGAGTTTGCTTAAAAACCCAATGTAAAAATAGTTAAGAATCAATATGTGTGACTTAAATTCAGTATGAAAACTTTGCTATATAAAGACTGCTACATGAGGTCACGTAAGATGACCTTTACACAAAATTATAAAGATACCTAAACCAGTTATAATCATTGAGTTATCAATTGTAGTAAACTTCTAATTTGTTACAAAGTTTTTTCATAAGTAATTGACTACAGCTATGACAAGCCTTCGCATAAAGAAGCATCTGCTCATATAGAATCCCCAGAAATCCATCTTGGACCCCTGACCTCTGACATCACCCACAATTACAGCCATCCCCCGAAACCCATGATGTGACCTGACACGATCTGGAGAACCTGATTCACAGACTCCAAAGGACAAGACTTTCCTACTGCCTTTCTCTCAACCATCGGTGTCTGCTCTTCCTGCTTCTGTTTCGCCCATCATGTTTTGGCGGTTCCAGGTCACTCTCTACAGAGAAGAAAAGTTCCGGTGGCCGTCCTCCTCCATCAAGATAGACGTGTGGCATTTATTTCCTGGTCGTTGACATTGGACTGATGCTTCTATAGAACTTGCTGGACACTCCCTTTATACTGCTGGGCTTCTTGAAGAATGACTGTAGCAGGCTGACTCGGGATTTTGCAATGCCAGATCACCCCTCTAGCCCCTCGGCTTATCAGGCCCCCACTCCTCCACCCATCAGGCTCACTCTGTCTCTTGCTACTCTTACTTATCCCTCCGTCTTGTGCTAGTTCTTTTTAAAGACACTTACACACTATCATTCTGCTTTCTTCCCAACAGGTTTCTGTTCACCCCTACACTGCTATTCCCCTGACAGAGATGAAGCCTTTTACAGACATTGACCCAGTTATATATGGCCATTAAGTAAGAGGAAGATGTTGGGGAATTGTGAGGATATGGTTGAGCTTGGAAGGGCTTGAGCCTGAGGGGTGTGTCAATCCTGTTAGTCTCTCTCTCCACGGAGAGGTTGAGCAAGAAGGGACAGTAGAACCCCAAAAAAGGTGTGCCTCTTATCAGTCTCCCTGCCTCACAAAGTGCCCCACACTCCTGATACTATGGCAAAAAGTTAAAAAGAAAGGGGGAGATGTTGGGTAGTTGCCATCTCCCCCTGGCTTCTTCTTATCCATATGGCTATATAGGGATTTACTGATCCAAAGGTTTGGTCTATTTACATAAATCACTTTTACATAAAGCACTCCAGGGCATTGGTGGTTCAGTTATAGGATTCTCGCCTGTTCCGCCCCCTCCTTGTCACACTCTGATTTTCACCAGTCACTTTTCTCTCCACCCTCTCTATATCACATCCTGTTTCCACCCTACTTGGAGAGTATGAAAACAGCTGCTCTTCTGATTAAAGACACTTGGAAATTGCTTTCCGGCTCCTAGAGTTCCAGAGTGTATCTCCTGCGGAAGTTGGTGCAGCACGCGTTCCTGATCCGTCTCCCACCCAGCAGCCTAGATCAGCTCCAGTTGAGTTCTCTCCAACTCAGAGAGCACTAGCTCGGGAAGAAGTACCCTCAGGCTATCCCGGCAGGAATGGAGACGAGGAGCAGGGAGACAGACTGAGCACTACTATAATGGCACTGGAAATGGAGAGGAGGAGGAGGAGACAGACTGAGACTCCTATAATGTCACTGGGAATGGAGAGGAGGAGACAGACTGAGGACACCTATAATGGCACTGGGAATGTAGAGGAGGAGGAGACAGACTGAGCACTCCTATAATGGCACTGGGAATGGAGAGGAGGAGCAGGGAGACAGACTGAGCACTGCTATAATGGCACAGGGAATGGACAGGAGGAGCAGGGAGACAGACTGAGCACTCCTATAATAGTATTGGGAATGGAGAGGAGGAGGAGGAGACAGACTGAGCACTCCTATAATGGCTCTGGGAATGGAAAGGAGGAGGAGGAGACAGACTGAGCACTCCTATAATGGCACTGGGAATGGAGAGGAGGAGCAGGGAGACAGACTGAGCACTCCTATAATGGCACTGGGAATGTAGAGGAGGAGGAGACAGATTGAGCACTCCTATAATGGCACTGGGAATGGAGAGGAGGAGGAGGGAGATAGACTGAGCACTCATATAATGGCACTGGGAATGGAGAGGAGGAGCAGGGAGACAGACTGAGCACTCCTATAATGGCACTGGGAATGGAGAGGAGGAGGAGGAGACAGACTGAGCACTCCTATAATGGCACTGGGAATGGAGAGGAGGAGCAGGGAGACAGACTGAGCACTGCTATAATGGCACAGGGAATGGACAGGAGGAGCAGGGAGACAGACTGAGCACTCCTATAATAGTATTGGGAATGGAGAGGAGGAGGAGGAGACAGACTGAGCACTCCTATAATGGCTCTGGGAATGGAGAGGAGGAGGAGGAGACAGACTGAGCACTCCTATAATGGCACTGGGAATGGAGAGGAGGAGCAGGGAGACAGACTGAGCACTCCTATAATGGCACTGGGAATGTAGAGGAGGAGGAGACAGATTGAGCACTCCTATAATGGCACTGGGAATGGAGAGGAGGAGGAGGGAGATAGACTGAGCACTCATATAATGGCACTGGGAATGGAGAGGAGGAGCAGGGAGACAGACTGAGCACTCCTATAATGGCACTGGGAATGTAGAGGAGGAGGAGAAAGACAGAGCACTCCTATAAAGGCACTGGGAATGGAGAGGAGAAGGAGCAGGGAGACAGACTGAGCACTCCTATATTGGCACTGGGAATGGAGAGGAGGAGGAGTAGACAGACTGAGCACTCCTATAATGGCACTGGGAATGGAAAGGAGGAGCAGGGAGACAGACTGAGCACTCCTATAATGGCACTGGGAATGGAGAGGAGGAGTAGGGAGACAGACTGAGCACTCCTATAATGGCACTGGGAATGGAGAGGAGGTGCAGGGAGACAGACTGAGCACTCCTATAATGGCACTGGGAATGGAGAGGAGGAGCAGGAAGACAGACTTAGCACTCCTATAATGGCACTGGGAATGGAGAGGAGGAGCAGGGAGACAGACTGAGCACTCCTATAATGGCACTGGGAATGGAGAGGAGGAGCAGGGAGACAGACGGAGCACTCCTATAATGGCACTGGGAATGGAGAGGAGGAGGAGGAGACAGACTGAGCACTCCTATAATGGCACTGGGATTGGAGAGGAGGAGGAGGAGACAGACTGAGCATTCCTATAATGGCACTGGGATTGGAGAGGAGGAGCAGGGAGACCGACTGAGCACTTCTATAATGGCACTGGGAATGGAGAGGAGGATGAGGGAGACAGACTGAGAACTCCTATAATGGCACTGGGAATGGAGAGGAGGAGGAGGAGACAGACTGAGCACTCCTATAATGGCACTGGGAATGGAGAGGAGGAGGAGGGAGACAGACTGAGCACTCCTATAATGGCACTGGGAATGGAGAGTAGGAGGAGGGAGACAGACTGAGCACTCCTATAATGGCACTGGGAATGGAGAGGAGGAGGAGGGAGACAGACTGAGCACTCCTATAATGGCACTGGGAATGGAGAGTAGGAGCAGGTAGACAGACTGAGCACTCCTATAATGGCACTGGGAATGGAGAGGAGGAGCAGGGAGACAGACTGAGCACTCCTATAAAGGCACTGGGAATGGAGAGGAGGAGCAGGGAGACCGACTGAGCACTCCTATAATGGCACTGGGAATGGAGAGGAGGAGCAGGGAGACAGAATGAGCACTCCTATAATGGCACTGGGAATGGAGAGGAGGAGGAGGGAGACAGACTGAGCACTCCTATAATGGCACTGGGAATGGAGAGGCGGAGGAGGGAGACAGACTGAGCACTTCTATAATGGCACTGGGAATGGAGAGGAGAAGCAGGGAGACAGACTGAGCACTCCTATATTGGCACTGGGAATGGAGAGGAGGAGGAGGAGACAGACTGAGCACTCCTATAATGGCACTGGGAATGGAGAGGAGGAGCAGGGAGACAGACTGAGCACTCCTATAATTGCACTGGGAATGGAGAGGAGGAGCAGGGAGACAGACTGAGCACTCCTATAATGGCACTGGGAATGGAGAGGAGGAGGAGGGAGACAGAATGAGCACTCCTATAATGGCACTGGGAATGGAGAGGAGGGGCTAGGAGACAGACTGAGAACTCCTATAATGGCACTGGGAATGGAGAGGAGGAGGAAGAGACAGACTGAGCACTCCTATAATGACACTGGGAATGGAGAGGAGGAGGAGGAGGAGACCGACTGAGCACTCCTATAATGGCACTGGGAATGGAGAGGAGGAGTAGGGAGACAGACTGAGCACTCCTATAATGGCACTGGGAATTGAGAGGAGGAGGAGGAGACAGACTGAGCACTCCTATAATGGCATTTGGAATGGAGAGGAGGAGGAGGAGACAGATTGAGCACTCCTATAATGGCACTGGGAATGGAGAGGAGGAGAAGGTAGACAGACTGATCACTCCTATAATGGCACTAGGAATGGAGCGGAGGTGCAGGGAGACAGACTGAGCACTCCTATAATGGCAATGGAAAGGAAGGGAGAGGAGGAGCAGGGAGACAGACTGAGCACTCCTATAATGGCACTAGGAATGCAGAGGAGGAGCAGGGAGACAGACTGAGCACTCCTATAATGGCACTGGGAATGGAGAGGAGGAGGAGGAGACAGACTGAGCACTCCTATAACGGCACTGGGAATGGAGAGGAGGAGGAGGAGACAGACTGAGCACTCCTATAATGGCATTGGGAATGGAGAGGAGGATGAGAAGACCGACTAAGCACTCCTATAATAGCACTGGGAATGGAGAGGAGGAGGGAGACAGACTGAGCACTCCTATAATCGCACTGGGAATGGAGAGGAGGAGGAGGAGACAGACTGAGCACTCCTATAATGGCAATGGGAATGGAGAGGAGGAGGAGGGAGACAGACTGAGCACTACTATAATGGCACTGGGAATGGAGAGGAGGAGGAGGAGACAGACTGAGCACTCCTATAATGGCATTGGGAATGGAGAGGAGGATGAGAAGACCGACTAAGCACTCCTATAATAGCACTGGGAATGGAGAGGAGGAGGGAGACAGACTGAGCACTCCTATAATAGCACTGGGAATGGAGAGGAGGAGGGAGACAGACTGAGCACTCCTATAATGGCACTGGGAATGGAGAGGAGGAGCAGTGAGACAGACTCAGCACTCCTATAATGGCATTGGGAATGGAGAGGAGGAGCAGGGAGACAGAAGGAGCTCTCCTGTTATGGCACTGGGAATGGAGAGGAGGAGCAGGGAGCCAGACTGAGCACTCCTAAAATGGCACTGGGAATGGAGATGAGGAGGAGGGAGACAGACTGAGCACTCCTATAATGGAACTGGGAATGGAGAGGAGGAGGAGGAGACAGACTGAGCATTCCTATAATGGCACTGGGAATGGAGAGGAGGAGCAGGGAGACCGACTGAGCACTCCTATAATGGCACTGGGAATGGAGAGGAGGAGGAGGAGACAGACTGAGCACTCCTATAATGGCACTGGGAATGGAGAGGAGGAGGAGGAGACAGACTGAGCACTCCTATAATGGCACTGGGAATGGAGAGGAGGCGGAGAAGGGAGACAGACTGAGCAACCTATAATGGCACTGGGAATGGAGAGAAGGAGGAGGGAGACAGACTGAGCACTTCTATAATGGCACTGGGAATGGAGAGGAGGAGCAGGGAGACAGACTGAGCACTCCTATAATGGCACTGGGAATGGAGAGGAGGAGGAGGAGACAGACTGAGCACTCCTATAATGGCACTGGGAATGGAGAGGAGGAGGAGGAGACAGACTGAGCACTCCTATAATGGCATTGGGAATGGAGAGGAGGAGGAGAAGGCAGACTGAGCACTCCTATAATGGCACTGGGAATGGAGAGGAGGAGGAGGAGACAGACTGAGCACTCTTATAATGGCATTGGGAATGTGAGGAGGAGGAGGAGACAGACTGAGCACTCCTATAATGGCACTGGGAATGGAGAGGAGGAGGGAGACAGACTAAGCACTCCTATAATGGCACTGGGAATGGAGAGGAGGAGGAGGGAGACAGTGAGCACTCCTATAATGGCACTGGGAATGGAGAGGAGGAGCAGGGAGACAGACTGAGCACTCCTATAATGGCACTGGGAATGGAGAGGAGGAGCAGGGAGACAGACTCAGCACTCCTATAAAGGCACTGGGAATGGAGAGGAGGAGCAGGGAGACCGACTGAGCACTCCTATAATGGCATTGGGAATGGAGAGGAGGAGCAGGGAGACAGAATGAGCACTCCTATAATGGCACTGGGAATGGAGAGGCGGAGGAGGGAGACAGACTGAGCACTCCTATAATGGCACTGTGAATGGAGAGGAGAAGCAGGGAGACAGACTGAGCACTCCTATATTGGCATTGGGAATGAAGAGGAGGAGGAGGAGACAGACTGAGCACTCCTATAATGGCACTGGGAATGGAGAGGAGGAGCAGGGAGACAGACTGAGCACTCCTATAATTGCACTGGGAATGGAGAGGAGGAGCAGGGAGACAGACTGAGCACTCCTATAATGGCACTGGGAATGGAGAGGAGGAGGATGGAGACAGACTGAGCACTCCTATAATGGCACTCGGAATGGAGAGCAGGGGCTGGGAGACAGACTGATCACTCCTATAATGGCACTGGGAATGGAGAGGAGGAGGAGGGAGACAGAATGTGCACTCCTATAATGGCACTGGGAATGGAGAGGAGGAGCAGGGAGACAGACTGAGCACTCCTATAATGGCACTGGCAATGGAGAGGAGGAGGAGGAGACAGACTGAGCACTCCTATAATGTCATTGGGAATGGAGAGGAGGAGGAGGAGACAGACTGAGCACTCCTATAATGGCACTGGGAATGGAGAGGAGGAGGAGGAGACAGACTGAGCACTCCTATAATGGCATTGGGAATGGAGAGGAGGAGGAGGAGACAGACTGAGCACTCCTATAATGGCATTGGGAATGGAGAGGAGGATGAGAAGGCAGACTAAGCACTCCTATAATGGCACTGGGAATGGAGAGGAGGAGGGAGACAGACTGAGCACTCCTATAATCGCACTGGGAATGGAGAGGAGGAGGAGGAGACAGACTGAGCACTCCTATAATGGCATTGGGAATGGAGAGGAGGAGGGAGACAGACTGAGCACTCCTATAATCGCACTGGGAATGGAGAGGAGGAGCACGAGACAGACTGAGCACTCCTATAATGGCACTGGGAATGGAGAGGAGGAGCAGGGTGACAGACTGAGCACTCCTATAATGGCACTGGGAATGGAGAGGAGGAGGAGGAAGACAGTCTGAGCACTCCTATAATGGCACTGGGAATGGAGAGGAGGAGGAGGAGACAGACTGAGCACTCTTATAATGGCATTGGGAATGGAGAGGAGGAGGAGGAGACCGACTGAGCACTCCTATAATGGCACTGGGAATGGAGAGGAGGAGGAGGAGGGACACAGACTGAGCACTCCTATAATGGCACTGGGAATGGAGAGGAGCAGGGAGACAGACTGAGCACTCCTATAATGGCACTGGGAATGGAGAGGAGGGGCTAGGAGACAGACTGAGAACTCCTATAATGGCACTGGGAATGGAGAGGAGGAGGAAGAGACAGACTGATCACTCCTATAATGACACTGGGAATGGAGAGGAGGAGGAGGAGGAGACCGACTGAGCACTCCTATAATGCACTGGGAATGGAGAGGAGGAGGAGGGAGACAGACTGAGCACTCCTATAATGGCACTGGGAATGGAGAGGAGGAGGAGGAGACAGACTGAGCACTCCTATAATGGCATTTGGAATGGAGAGGAGGAGGAGGAGACAGACTGAGCACTCCTATAATGGCACTGGGAATGGAGAGGAGGAGAAGGTAGACAGACTGATCACTCCTATAATGGCACTAGGAATGGAGCGGAGGGGCAGGGAGACAGACTGAGCACTCCTATAATGGCAATGGAAAGGAAGGGAGAGGAGGAGAAGGGAGACAGAATGAGCACTCCTATAATGGCACTGGGAATGCAGAGGAGGAGCAGGGAGACAGACTGAGCACTCCTATAATGGCATTGGGAATGGAGAGGAGGAGGAGGAGACAGACTGAGCACTCCTACAATGGCATTGGGAATGGAGTGGAGGAGGAGGAGACAGACTGAGCACTCCTATAATGGCACTGGGAATGGAGAGGAGGAGCAGGGAGACAGACTGAGCACTCCTATAATGGCACTGGGAATGGAGATGAGGGGGAGGGAGACAGACTGAGTACTCCTATAATGGCACTGCGAATGGAGAGGAGGAGCTGGGAGACAGACTGAGCACTCCTATAATGGCACTGGGAATGGAGAGGAGGAGGAGGAGACAGACTGAGCACTCCTATAATTGCACTGGGAATGGAGCGGAGGAGCAGGGAGACAGACTGAGCACTCCTATAATGGCACTGTGAATGGAGAGTAGGAGGAGGGAGACAGACTGAGCTCTCCTATAATGGCACTGGGAATGGAGTGGAGGAGGAGGGAGACATAATGAGCACTCCTATAATGGCACTGGGAATGGAGAGGAGGAGCAGGGAGACAGACTGAGCACTCCTATAATGGCACTGGGAATGGAGAGGAGGAGGAGGAGACAGACTGAGCACTCCTATAATGGCACTGGGAATGGAGAGGAGGAGGAGGAGACAGACTGAGCACTCCTATAATGGCATTGGGAATGGAGAGGAGGATGAGAAGACCGACTAAGCACTCCTATAATAGCACTGGGAATGGAGAGGAGGAGGGAGACAGACTGAGCACTCCTATAATCGCACTGGGAATGGAGAGGAGGAGGAGGAGACAGACTGAGCACTCCTATAATGGCATTGGGAATGGAGAGGCGGAGGAGGAGACAGACTGAGCACTCCTATAATGGCACTGGGAATGGATAGGAGGAGGGAGACAGACTGAGCACTCCTATAATCGCACTTGGATTGGAGAGGATGAGCAGGGAGACAGACTGAGCACTTCTATAATGGCACTGGGAATGGAGAGGAGGAGCAGGGAGACAGACTGAGCACTCCTATAATCGCACTGGGAATGGAGAGGAGGAGGAGGGAGACAGACTGAGCACTCCTATAATGGCACTGGGAATGGAGAGGAGGAGCAGTGAGACAGACTGAGCACTCCTATAATGGCATTGGGAATGGAGAGGAGGAGCAGGGAGACAGAAGGAGCTCTCCTGTTATGGCACTGGGAATGGAGAGGAGGAGCAGAGAGCCAGACTGAGCACTCCTAAAATGGCACTGGGAATGGAGACGAGGAGGAGGGAGACAGACTGAGCACTCCTATAATGGCACTGGGAATGGAGAGGAGGAGGAGGAGACAGACTGAGCATTCCTATAATGGCACTGGGAATGGAGAGGAGGAGCAGGGAGACCGACTGAGCACTCCTATAATGGCACTGGGAATGGAGAGGAGGAGGAGGAGACAGACTGAGCACTCCTATAATGGCACTGGGAATGGAGAGGAGGAGGAGAAGGGAGACAGACTGATCAACCTATAATGGCACTGGGAATGGAGAGAAGGAGGAGGGAGACAGACTGAGCACTCCTATAATGGCACTGTGAATGGAGAGGAGGAGCAGGGAGACAGACTGAGCACTCCTATAATGGCACTGGGAATGGAGAGGAGGAGGAGGAGACAGACTGAGCACTCCTATAATGGCACTGGGAATGGAGAGGAGGAGGAGGAGACAGACTGAGCACTCCTATAATGGCATTGGGAATGGAGAGGAGGAGGAGAAGGCAGACTGAGCACTCCTATAATGGCACTGGGAATGGAGAGGAGGAGGAGGAGACAGACTGAGCACTCTTAAAATGGCATTGGGAATGTGAGGAGGAGGAGGAGACAGACTGAGCACTCCTATAATGGCAGTGGGAATGGAGAGGAGGAGGGAGACAGACTAAGCACTCCTATAATCGCACTGGGAATGGAGAGGAGGAGGAGGGAGGCAGACTGAGTACTCCTATAATGGCATTGGGAATGGAGAGGAGGATGAGAAGGCAGACTAAGCACTCATATAATGGCACTGGGAAAGGAGAGGAGGAGGGACACAGACTGAGCACTCCTATAATCGCACTGGGAGTGGAGAGGAGGATGAGGAGACAGATTGAGCACTCCTATAATGGCATTGGGAATGGAGAGGAGGAGGAGGAGACAGACTGAGCACTCCTATAATGGCACTGGGAATGGAGAGGTGGAGTGAGACAGACTGAGCACTCCTATAATCGCACTGGGAATGGAGAGGAGGAGCAGGGAGACAGACTGAGCACTCCTATAATGGCACTGGGAATGGAGAGGAGGAGCAGGGAGACAGACTGAGCACTCCTATAAAGGCACTGGGAATGGAGAGGAGGAGCAGGGAGACCGACTGAGCACTCCTATAATGGCACTGGGAATGGAGAGGAGGAGCAGGGAGACAGAATGAGCACTCCTATAATGGCACTGGGAATGGAGAGGCAGAGGAGGGAGACAGACTGAGCACTCCTATAATGGCACTGTGAATGGAGAGGAGAAGCAGGGAGACAGACTGAGCACTCCTATATTGGCACTGGGAATGGAGAGGAGGAGGAGGAGACAGACTGAGCACTCCTATAATGGCACTGGGAATGGAGAGGAGGAGCAGGGAGACAGACTGAGCACTCCTATAATTGCACTGGGAATGGAGAGGAGGAGTAGGGAGACAGACTGAGCACTCCTATAATGGCACTGGGAATGGATAGGAGGAGGAGGGAGACAGACTGAGCACTGCTATAATGGCACTGGGAATGGAGAGCAGGGGCTGGGAGACAGACTGATCACTCCTATAATGGCACTGGGAATGGAGAGGAGGAGGAGGGAGACAGAATGTGCACTCCTATAATGGCACTGGGAATGGAGAGGAGGAGCAGGGAGACAGACTGGGCACTCCTATAATGGCACTGGGAATGGAGAGGAGGAGGAGGAGACAGACTGAGCACTCCTATAATGTCATTGGGAATGGAGAGGAGGAGGAGGAGACAGACTGAGCACTCCTATAATGGCACTGGGAATGGAGAGGATTAGGAGGAGACAGACTGAGCACTCCTATAATGGCATTGGGAATGGAGAGGAGGATGAGAAGGCAGACTAAGCACTCCTATAATGGCACTGGGAATGGAGAGTAGGAGGGAGACAGACTGAGCACTCCTATAATCACACTGGGAATGGAGAGGAGGAGGAGGAGACAGACTGAGCACTCCTATAATGGCATTGGGAATGGAGAGGAGGAGCAGGGTGACAGACTGAACACTCCTATAATGGCACTTGGAATGGAGAGGAGGAGGAGGGAGACAGTCTGAGCACTCCTATAATGGCACTGGGAATGGAGAGGAGGAGGAGGAGACAGACTGAGCACTCTTATAATGGCATTGGGAATGGAGAGGAGGAGGAGGGAGACAGAATGAGCACTCCTATAATGGCACTGGGAATGGAAAGGATGAGGAGCATGGAGACAGACTGAGCACCCTATAATGGCACTTGGAATGGAGAAGAGGAGGAGGGAGACAGACTGAGCACTCCTATAGTAGCACTGGGAATGGAGAGGAGGAGGAGGAGACAGACTGAGCACTCCTATAATGGCACTGGGAATGGAGAGGAGGAGGAGGGGGACAGACTGAGCACTCCTATAATGGCACTGGGAATGGAGAGGAGCAGGGAGACAGATTGAGCACTCCTATAATGGCACTGGGAATGGATAGGAGGAGGAGGAGACAGACTGAGCATTCCTATAATGGCACTGGGAATGGAGAGGAGGAGCAGGGAGACCGACTGAGCACTCTTATAATGGCACTGGGAATGGAGAGGAGGAGGAGGAGGGAGACAGACTGAGCACTCCTATAATGGCACTGGGAATGGAGAGGAGCAGGGAGACAGACTGAGCACTCCTATAATGGCACTGGGAATGGAGAGGAGGGGCTAGGAGACAGACTGAGAACTCCTATAATGGCACTGGGAATGGAGAGGAGGAGGAAGAGACAGACTGAGCACTCCTATAATGACACTGGGAATGGAGAGGAGGAGGAGGAGGAGACCGACTGAGCACTCCTAATAATGGCACTGGGAATGGAGAGGAGGAGGAGGGAGACAGACTGAGCACTCCTATAATGGCACTGGGAATGGAGAGGAGGAGGCGGAGACAGACTGAGCACTCCTATAATGGCATTTGGAATGGAGAGGAGGAGGAGGAGACAGACTGAGCACTCCTATAATGGCACTGGGAATGGAGAGGAGGAGAAGGTAGACAGACTGATCACTCCTATAATGGCACTAGGAATGGAGCGGAGGGGCAGGGAGACAGACTGAGCACTCCTATAAAGGCACTGGGAATGGAGAGGAGGAGCAGGGAGACCGACTGAGCACTCCTATAATGGCACTGGGAATGGAGAGGAGGAGCAGGGAGACAGAATGAGCACTCCTATAATGGCACTGGGAATGGAGAGGCGGAGGAGGGAGACAGACTGAGCACTCCTATAATGGCACTGTGAATGGAGAGGAGAAGCAGGGAGACAGACTGAGCACTCCTATATTGGCACTGGGAATGGAGAGGAGGAGGAGGAGACAGACTGAGAACTCCTATAATGGCACTGGGAATGGAGAGGAGGAGCAGGGAGACAGACTGAGCACTCCTATAATTGCACTGGGAATGGAGAGGAGGAGTAGGGAGACAGACTGAGCACTCCTATAATGGCACTGGGAATGGATAGGAGGAGGAGGGAGACAGACTGAGCACTCCTATAATGGCACTGGGAATGGAGAGCAGGGGCTGGGAGACAGACTGATCACTCCTATAATGGCACTGGGAATGGAGAGGAGGAGGAGGGAGACAGAATGTGCACTCCTATAATGGCACTGGGAATGGAGAGGAGGAGCAGGGAGACAGACTGAGCACTCCTATAATGGCACTGGGAATGGAGAGGAGGAGGAGGAGACAGACTGAGCACTCCTATAATGTCATTGGGAATGGAGAGGAGGAGGAGGAGACAGACTGAGCACTCCTATAATGGCACTGGGAATGGAGAGGAGGAGGAGGAGACAGACTGAGCACTCCTATAATGGCATTGGGAATGGAGAGGAGGATGAGAAGGCAGACTAAGCACTCCTATAATGGCACTGGGAATGGAGAGTAGGAGGGAGACAGACTGAGCACTCCTATAATCGCACTGGGAATGGAGAGGAGGAGGAGGAGACAGACTGAGCACTCCTATAATGGCATTGGGAATGGAGAGGAGGAGGAGGAGACAGACTGAGCACTCCTATAATGGCACTGGGAATGGAGTGGAGGAGGGAGACAGACTGAGCACTCCTATAATCGCACTGGGAATGGAGAGGAGGAGCACGAGTCAGACTGAGCACTCCTATAATGGCACTGGGAATGGAGAGGAGGAGCAGGGTGACAGACTGAACACTCCTATAATGGCACTGGGAATGGAGAGGAGGAGGAGGGAGACAGTCTGAGCACTCCTATAATGGCACTGGGAATGGAGAGGAGGAGGAGGAGACAGACTGAGCACTCTTATAATGGCATTGGGAATGGAGAGGAGGAGGAGGGAGACAGAATGAGCACTCCTATAATGGCACTGGGAAAGGAAAGGATGAGGAGCATGGAGACAGACTGAGCACCCTATAATGGCACTTGGAATGGAGAAGAGGAGGAGGGAGACACACTGAGCACTCCTATAATAGCACTGGGAATGGAGAGGAGGAGGAGGAGACAGACTGAGCACTCCTATAATGGCACTGGGAATGGAGAGGAGGAGGAGGGGGACAGACTGAGCACTCCTATAATGGCACTGGGAATGGAGAGGAGCAGGGAGACAGATTGAGCACTCCTATAATGGCACTGGGAATGGATAGGAGGAGGAGGAGACAGACTGAGCATTCCTATAATGGCACTGGGAATGGAGAGGAGGAGCAGGGAGACCGACTGAGCACTCCTATAATGGCACTGGGAATGGAGAGGAGAAGGAGGAGGGGGACAGACTGAGCACTCCTATAATGGCACTGGGAATGGAGAGGAGCAGGGAGACAGACTGAGCACTCCTATAATGGCACTGGGATAGGAGAGGAGGGGCTAGGAGACAGACTGAGAACTCCTATAATGGCACTGGGAATGGAGAGGAGGAGGAAGAGACAGACTGAGCACTCCTATAATGACACTGGGAATGGAGAGGAGGAGAAGGAGGAGACCGACTGAGCACTCCTATAATGGCACTGGGAATGGAGAGGAGGAGGAGGGATACAGACTGAGCACTCCTATAATGGCACTGGGAATGGAGAGGAGGAGGAGGAGACAGACTGAGCACTCCTATAATGGCATTTGGAATGGAGAGGAGGAGGAGGAGACAGACTGAGCACTCCTATAATGGCACTGGGAATGGAGAGGAGGAGAAGGTAGACAGACTGATCACTCCTATAATGGCACTAGGAATGGAGCGGAGGGGCTGGGAGACAGACTGAGCACTCCTATAATGGCAATGGAAAGGAAGGGAGAGGAGGAGCAGGGAGACAGACTGAGCACTCCTATATTGGCACTGGGAATGGAGAGGAGGAGGAGGAGACAGACTGAGCACTCCTATAATGGCACTGGGAATGGAGAGGAGGAGCAGGGAGACAGACTGAGCACTCCTATAATTGCACTGGGAATGGAGAGGAGGAGTAGGGAGACAGACTGAGCACTCCTATAATGGCACTGGGAATGGATAGGAGGAGGAGGGAGACAGACTGAGCACTCCTATAATGGCACTGGGAATGGAGAGCAGGGGCTGGGAGACAGACTGATCACTCCTATAATGGCACTGGGAATGGAGAGGAGGAGGAGGGAGACAGAATGTGCAGTCCTATAATGGCACTGGGAATGGAGAGGAGGAGCAGGGAGACAGACTGAGCACTCCTATAATGGCACTGGCAATGGAGAGGAGGAGGAGGAGACAGACTGAGCACTCCTATAATGTCATTGGGAATGGAGAGGAGGAGGAGGAGACAGACTGAGCACTCCTATAATGGCACTGGGAATGGAGAGGAGGAGGAGGAGACAGACTGAGCACTCCTATAATGGCATTGGGAATGGAGAGGAGGATGAGAAGGCAGACTAAGCACTCCTATAATGGCACTGGGAATGGAGAGGAGGAGGGAGACAGACTGAGCACTCCTATAATCGCACTGGGAATGGAGAGGAGGAGGAGGAGACAGACTGAGCACTCCTATAATGGCATTGGGAATGGAGAGGAGGAGGAGGAGACAGACTGAGCACTCCTATAATGGCACTGGGAATGGAGTGGAGGAGGGAGACAGACTGAGCACTCCTATAATCGCACTGGGAATGGAGAGGAGGAGCACGAGTCAGACTGAGCACTCCTATAATGGCACTGGGAATGGAGAGGAGGAGCAGGGTGACAGACTGAACACTCCTATAATGGCACTGGGAATGGAGAGGAGGAGGAGGGAGACAGTCTGAGCACTCCTATAATGGCACTGGGAATGGAGAGGAGGAGGAGGAGACAGACTGAGCACTCTTATAATGGCATTGGGAATGGAGAGAAGGAGGAGGGAGACAGAATGAGCACTCCTATAATGGCACTGGGAATGGAAAGGATGAGGAGCATGGAGACAGACTGAGCACCCTATAATGGCACTTGGAATGGAGAAGAGGAGGAGGGAGACAGACTGAGCACTCCTATAATAGCACTGGGAATGGAGAGGAGGAGGAGGAGACAGACTGAGCACTCCTATAATGGCACTGAGAATGGAGAGGAGGAGGAGGGGGACAGACTGAGCACTCCTATAATGGCACTGGGAATGGAGAGGAGCAGGGAGACAGATTGAGCACTCCTATAATGGCACTGGGAATGGATAGGAGGAGGAGGAGACAGACTGAGCATTCCTATAATGGCACTGGGAATGGAGAGGAGGAGCAGGGAGACCGACTGAGCACTCCTATAATGGCACTGGGAATGGAGAGGAGGAGGAGGAGGGAGACAGACTGAGCACTCCTATAATGGCACTGGGAATGGAGAGGAGCAGGGAGACAGACTGAGCACTCCTATAATGGCACTGGGAATGGAGAGGAGGGGCTAGGAGACAGACTGAGAACTCCTATAATGGCACTGGGAATGGAGAGGAGGAGGAAGAGACAGACTTAGCACTCCTATAATGACACTGGGAATGGAGAGGAGGAGGAGGAGGAGACCGACTGAGCACTCCTATAATGGCACTGGGAATGGAGAGGAGGAGGAGGGAGACAGACTGAGCACTCCTATAATGGCACTGGGAATGGAGAGGAGGAGGAGGAGACAGACTGAGCACTTCTATAATGGCATTTGGAATGGAGAGGAGGAGGAGGAGACAGACTGAGCACTCCTATAATGGCACTGGGAATGGAGACGAGGAGAAGGTAGACAGACTGATCACTCCTATAATGGCACTAGGAATGGAGCGGAGGGGCAGGGAGACAGACTGAGCACTCCTATAATGGCAATGGAAAGGAAGGGAGAGGAGGAGCAGGGAGACAGACTGAGCACTCCTATAATGGCACTGGGAATGCAGAGGAGGAGCTGGGAGACAGACTGAGCACTCCTATAATGGCATTGGTAATGGAGAGGAGGAGGAGGAGACAGACTGAGCACTCCTACAATGGCATTGGGAATGGAGAGGAGGAGGAGGAGACAGACTGAGCACTCCTATAATGGCACTGGGAATGGAGAGGAGGAGCAGGGAGACAGACTGAGCACTCCTATAATGGCACTGGGAATGGAGATGAGGGGGAGGGAGACAGACTGAGTACTCCTATAATGGCACTGCGAATGGAGAGGAGGAGCTGGGAGACAGACTGAGCACTCCTATAATGGCACTGGGAATGGAGAGGAGGAGGAGGAGACAGACTGAGCACTCCTATAATGGCACTGGGAATGGAGAGGAGGAGCAGGGAGACAGACTGAGCACTCCTATAATGGCACAGTGAATGGAGAGTAGGAGGAGGGAGACAGACTGAGCTCTCCTATAATGGCACTGGGAATGGAGTGGAGGAGGAGGGAGACATAATGAGCACTCCTATAATGGCACTGGGAATGGAGAGGAGGAGCAGGGAGACAGACTGGGCACTCCTATAATGGCACTGGGAATGGAGAGGAGGAGGAGGAGACAGACTGAGCACTCCTATAATGGCACTGGGAATGGAGAGGAGGAGGAGGAGACAGACTGAGCACTCCTATAATGGCATTGGGAATGGAGAGGAGGATGAGAAGACCGACTAAGCACTCCTATAATAGCACTGGGAATGGAGAGGAGGAGGGAGACAGACTGAGCACTCCTATAATCGCACTGGGAATGGAGAGGAGGAGGAGGAGACAGACTGAGCACTCCTATAATGGCATTGGGAATGGAGAGGCGGAGGAGGAGACAGACTGAGCACTCCTATAATGGCACTGGGAATGGATAGGAGGAGGGAGACAGACTGAGCACTCCTATAATCGCACTGGGATTGGAGAGGATGAGCAGGGAGACAGACTGAGCACTCCTATAATGGCACTGGGAATGGAGAGGAGGAGGAGGGAGACAGACTGAGCACTCCTATAATGGCACTGGGAATGTAGAGGAGGAGCAGTGAGACAGACTGAGCACTCCTATAATGGCATTGGGAATGGAGAGGAGGAGCAGGGAGACAGAAGGAGCTCTCCTGTTATGGCACTGGGAATGGAGAGGAGGAGCAGAGAGCCAGACTGAGCACTCCTAAAATGGCACTGGGAATGGAGTCGAGGAGGAGGGAGACAGACTGAGCACTCCTATAATGGCACTGGGAATGGAGAGGAGGAGGAGGAGACAGACTGAGCATTCCTATAATGGCACTGGGAATGGAGAGGAGGAGCAGGGAGACCGACTGAGCCCTCCTATAATGGCACTGGGAATGGAGAGGAGGAGGAGGAGACAGACTGAGCACTCCTATAATGGCACTGGGAATGGAGAGGAGGAGGAGCAGACAGACTGAGCACTCCTATAATGGCACTGGGAATGGAGAGGAGGAGGAGAAGGGAGACAGACTGATCAACCTATAATGGCACTGGGAATGGAGAGAAGGAGGAGGGAGACAGACTGAGCACTCCTATAATGGCACTGTGGATGGAGATGAGGAGCAGGGAGACAGACTGAGCACTCCTATAATGGCACTGGGAATGGAGAGGAGGAGGAGGAGACAGACTGAGCACTCCTATAATGGCACTGGGAATGGAGAGGAGGAGGAGGAGACAGACTGAGCACTCCTATAATGGCATTGGGAATGGAGAGGAGGAGGAGAAGGCAGACTGAGCACTCCTATAATGGCACTGGGAATGGAGAGGAGGAGGAGGAGACAGACTGAGCACTCTTAAAATGGCATTGGGAATGTGAGGAGGAGGAGGAGACAGACTGAGCACTCCTATAATGGCAGTGGGAATGGAGAGGAGGAGGGAGACAGACTAAGCACTCCTATAATCGCACTGGGAATGGAGAGGAGGAGGAGGGAGGCAGACTGAGTACTCCTATAATGGCACTGGGAATGGAGAGGAGGAGCAGGGAGACAGACTGAGCACTCCTATAATGGCACTGGGAATGGAGAGGAGGAGGAGGAGACAGACTGAGCACTCCTATAATGGCATTGGGAATGGAGAGGAGGAGTAGGGAGACAGAATGAGCACTCCTATAATGGCACTGGGAATGGAGAGGAGGAGCAGGGAGACAGACTGAGCACTCCTATAATGGCACTGGGAATGGAGAGGAGGAGCAGGGAGACAGAATGAGCACTCCGATAATGGCACTGGGAATGGAGAGGCTGAGGAGGAAGACAGACTGAGCACTCCTATAATGGCACTGTGAATGGAGAGGAGAAGCAGGGAGACAGACTGAGCACTCCTATATTGGCACTGGGAATGGAGAGGAGGAGGAGGAGACAGACTGAGCACTCCTATAATGGCACTGGGAATGGAGAGGAGGAGCAGGGAGACAGACTGAGCACTCCTATAATTGCACTGGGAATGGAGAGGAGGAGCAGCAAGACAGACTGAGCACTCCTATAATGGCACTGGGAATGGAGAGGAGGAGGAGGGAGACAGACTGAGCACTCCTATAATGGCACTGGGAATGGAGAGCAGGGGCAGAGAGACAGACTGATCACTCCTATAATGGCACTGGGAATGGCGAGGAGGAGGAGGGAGACAGAATGTGCACTCCTATAATGGCACTGGGAATGGAGAGGAGGAGCAGGGAGACAGACTGAGCACTCCTATAATGGCACTGGGAATGGAGAGGAGGAGGAGGAGACAGACTGAGCACTCCTATAATGTCATTGGGAATGGAGAGGAGGAGGAGGAGACAGACTGAGCACTCCTATAATGGCACTGGGAATGGAGAGGAGGAGGAGGAGACAGACTGAGCACTCCTATAATCACATTGGGAATGGAGAGGAGGATGAGAAGGCAGACTAAGCACTCATATAATGGCACTGGGAAAGGAGAGGAGGAGGGACACAGACTGAGCACTCCTATAATCGCACTGGGAATGGAGAGGAGGAGGAGGAGACAGACTGAGCACTCCTATAATGGCATTGGGAATGGAGAGGAGGAGGAGGAGACAGACTGAGCACTCCTATAATGGCACTGGGAATGGAGTGGAGGAGGGAGACAGACTGAGCACTCCTATAATCGCACTGGGAATGGAGAGGAGGAGCACGAGACAGACTGAGCACTCCTATAATGGCACTGGGAATGGAGAGGAGGAGCAGGGTGACAGACTGAGCACTCCTATAATGGCACTGGGAATGGAGTGGAGGAGGAGGGAGACAGTCTGAGCACTCCTATAATGGCACTGGAAATGGAGAGGAGGAGGAGGAGACAGACTGAGCACTCCTATAATGGCACTGGGAATGGAGAGGAGGAGAAGGTAGACAGACTGATCACTCCTATAATGGCACTAGGAATGGAGCGGAGGGGCAGGGAGACAGACTGAGCACTCCTATAATGGCAATGGAAAGGAAGGGAGAGGAGGAGCAGGGAGACAGACTGAGCACTCCTATAATGGCACTGGGAATGGAGAGGAGGAGCAGGGAGACAGACTGAGCACTCCTATAATGGCATTGGGAATGGAGAGGAGGAGGAGGAGACAGACTGAGCACTCCTATAATGGCATTGGGAATGGAGAGGAGGAGGAGGAGACAGACTGAGCACTCCTATAATGGCACTGGGAATGGAGAGGAGGAGCAGGGAGACAGACTGAGCACTCCTATAATGGCACTGGGAATGGAGATGAGGGGGAGGGAGACAGACTGAGTACTCCTATAATGGCACTGCGAATGGAGAGGAGGAGCTGGGAGACAGACAGAGCACTCCTATAATGGCACTGGGAATGGAGAGGAGGAGGAGGAGACAGACTGAGCACTCCTATAATGGCACTGGGAATGGAGAGGAGGAGCAGGGAGACAAACTGAGCACTCCTATAATGGCACTGTGAATGGAGAGTAGGAGGAGGGAGACAGCCTGAGCTCTCCTATAATGGCACTGGGAATGGAGTGGAGGAGGAGGGAGACATAATAGCACTCCTATAATGGCACTGGGAATGGAGAGGAGGAGCAGGGAGACAGACTGAGCACTCCTATAATGGCACTGGGAATGGAGAGGAGGAGGAGGAGACAGACTGAGCACTCCTATAATGGCACTGGGAATGGAGAGGAGGAGGAGGAGACAGACTGAGCACTCCTATAATGGCATTGGGAATGGAGAGGAGGATAAGAAGACCGACTAAGGACTCCTATAATAGCACTGGGAATGGAGAGGAGGAGGGAGACAGACTGAGCACTCCTATAATCGCACTGGGAGTGGAGAGGAGGAGGAGGAGACAGATTGAGCACTCCTATAATGGCATTGGGAATGGAGAGGAGGAGGAGGAGACAGACTGAGCACTCCTATAATGGCACTGGGAATGGAGAGGAGGAGTGAGACAGACTGAGCACTCCTATAATCGCACTGGGAATGGAGAGGAGGAGCAGGGAGACAGACTGAGCACTCCTATAATGGCACTGGGAATGGAGAGGAGGAGCAGGGAGACAGACTGAGCACTCCTATAAAGGCACTGGGAATGGAGAGGAGGAGCAGGGAGACCGACTGAGCACTCCTATAATGGCACTGGGAATGGAGAGGAGGAGCAGGGAGACAGAATGAGCACTCCTATAATGGCACTGGGAATGGAGAGGCGGAGGAGGGAGACAGACTGAGCACTCCTATAATGGCACTGTGAATGGAGAGGAGAAGCAGGGAGACAGACTGAGCACTCCTATATTGGCACTGGGAATGGAGAGGAGGAGGAGGAGACAGACTGAGCACTCCTATAATGGCACTGGGAATGGAGAGGAGGAGCAGGGAGACAGACTGAGCACTCCTATAATGGCATTGGGAATGGAGAGGAGGAGGAGGAGACAGACTGAGCACTCCTATAATGGCACTGGGAATGGAGTGGAGGAGGGAGACAGACTGAGCACTCCTATAATCGCACTGGGAATGGAGAGGAGGAGCACGAGACAGACTGAGCACTCCTATAATGGCACTGGGAATGGAGAGGAGGAGCAGGGTGACAGACTGAGCACTCCTATAATGGCAGTGGGAATGGAGTGGAGGAGGAGGGAGACAGTCTGAGCACTCCTATAATGGCACTGGAAATGGAGAGGAGGAGGAGGAGACAGACTGAGCACTCCTATAATGGCACTGGGAATGGAGAGGAGGAGAAGGTAGACAGACTGATCACTCCTATAATGGCACTAGGAATGGAGCGGAGGGGCAGGGAGACAGACTGAGCACTCCTATACTGGCAATGGAAAGGAAGGGAGAGGAGGAGCAGGGAGACAGACTGAGCACTCCTATAATGGCACTGGGAATGGAGAGGAGGAGCAGGGAGACAGACTGAGCACTCCTATAATGGCATTGGGAATGGAGAGGAGGAGGAGGAGACAGACTGAGCACTCCTATAATGGCATTGGGAATGGAGAGGAGGAGGAGGAGACAGACTGAGCACTCCTATAATGGCACTGGGAATGGAGAGGAGGAGCAGGGAGACAGACTGAGCACTCCTATAATGGCACTGGGAATGGAGATGAGGGGGAGGGAGACAGACTGAGTACTCCTATAATGGCACTGCGAATGGAGAGGAGGAGCTGGGAGACAGACAGAGCACTCCTATAATGGCACTGGGAATGGAGAGGAGGAGGAGGAGACAGACTGAGCACTCCTATAATGGCACTGGGAATGGAGAGGAGGAGCAGGGAGACAAACTGAGCACTCCTATAATGGCACTGTGAATGGAGAGTAGGAGGAGGGAGACAGCCTGAGCTCTCCTATAATGGCACTGGGAATGGAGTGGAGGAGGAGGGAGACATAATAGCACTCCTATAATGGCACTGGGAATGGAGAGGAGGAGCAGGGAGACAGACTGAGCACTCCTATAATGGCACTGGGAATGGAGAGGAGGAGGAGGAGACAGACTGAGCACTCCTATAATGGCACTGGGAATGGAGAGGAGGAGGAGGAGACAGACTGAGCACTCCTATAATGGCATTGGGAATGGAGAGGAGGATAAGAAGACCGACTAAGGACTCCTATAATAGCACTGGGAATGGAGAGGAGGAGGGAGACAGACTGAGCACTCCTATAATCGCACTGGGAGTGGAGAGGAGGAGGAGGAGACAGATTGAGCACTCCTATAATGGCATTGGGAATGGAGAGGAGGAGGAGGAGACAGACTGAGCACTCCTATAATGGCACTGGGAATGGAGAGGAGGAGTGAGACAGACTGAGCACTCCTATAATCGCACTGGGAATGGAGAGGAGGAGCAGGGAGACAGACTGAGCACTCCTATAATGGCACTGGGAATGGAGAGGAGGAGCAGGGAGACAGACTGAGCACTCCTATAAAGGCACTGGGAATGGAGAGGAGGAGCAGGGAGACCGACTGAGCACTCCTATAATGGCACTGGGAATGGAGAGGAGGAGCAGGGAGACAGAATGAGCACTCCTATAATGGCACTGGGAATGGAGAGGCGGAGGAGGGAGACAGACTGAGCACTCCTATAATGGCACTGTGAATGGAGAGGAGAAGCAGGGAGACAGACTGAGCACTCCTATATTGGCACTGGGAATGGAGAGGAGGAGGAGGAGACAGACTGAGCACTCCTATAATGGCACTGGGAATGGAGAGGAGGAGCAGGGAGACAGACTGAGCACTCCTATAATTGCACTGGGAATGGAGAGGAGGAGTAGGGAGACAGACTGAGCACTCCTATAATGGCACTGGGAATGGATAGGAGGAGGAGGGAGACAGACTGAGCACTCCTATAATGGCACTGGGAATGGAGAGCAGGGGCTGGGAGACAGACTGATCACTCCTATAATGGCACTGGGAATCGAGAGGAGGAGGAGGGAGACAGAATGTGCACTCCTATAATGGCACTGGGAATGGAGAGGAGGAGCAGGGAGACAGACTGAGCACTCCTATAATGGCACTGGGAATGGAGAGGAGGAGGAGGAGACAGACTGAGCACTCCTATAATGTCATTGGGAATGGAGAGGAGGAGGAGGAGACAGACTGAGCACTCCTATAATGGCACTGGGAATGGAGAGGATTAGGAGGAGACAGACTGAGCACTCCTATAATGGCATTGGGAATGGAGAGGAGGATAAGAAGGCAGACTAAGCACTCCTATAATGGCACTGGGAATGGAGAGTAGGAGGGAGACAGACTGAGCACTCCTATAATCGCACTGGGAATGGAGAGGAGGAGGAGGAGACAGACTGAGCACTCCTATAATGGCATTGGGAATGGAGAGGAGGAGCAGGGTGACAGACTGAACACTCCTATAATGGCACTGGGAATGGAGAGGAGGAGGAGGGAGACAGTCTGAGCACTCCTATAATGGCACTGGGAATGGAGAGGAGGAGGAGGAGACAGACTGAGCACTCTTATAATGGCATTGGGAATGGAGAGGATGAGGAGGGAGACAGAATGAGCACTCCTATAATGGCACTGGGAATGGAAAGGATGAGGAGCATGGAGACAGACTGAGCACCCTATAATGGCACTTGGAATGTAGAAGAGGAGGAGGGAGACAGACTGAGCACTCCTATAGTAGCACTGGGAATGGAGAGGAGGAGGAGGAGACAGACTGAGCACTCCTATAATGGCACTGGGAATGGAGAGGAGGAGGAGGGGGACAGACTGAGCACTCCTATAATGGCACAGGGAATGGAGAGGAGCAGGGAGACAGATTGAGCACTCCTATAATGGCACTGGGAATGGATAGGAGGAGGAGGAGACAGACTGAGCATTCCTATAATGGCACTGGGAATGGAGAGGAGGAGCAGGGAGACCGACTGAGCACTCCTATAATGGCACTGGGAATGGAGAGGAGGAGGAGGAGGGAGACAGACTGAGCACTCCTATAATGGCACTGGGAATGGAGAGGAGCAGGGAGACAGACTGAGCACTCCTATAATGGCACTGGGAATGGAGAGGAGGGGCTAGGAGACAGACTGAGAACTCCTATAATGGCACTGGGAATGGAGAGGAGGAGGAAGAGACAGACTGAGCACTCCTATAATGACACTGGGAATGGAGAGGAGGAGGAGGAGGAGACCGACTGAGCACTCCTAATAATGGCACTGGGAATGGAGAGGAGGAGGAGGGAGACAGACTGAGCACTCCTATAATGGCACTGGGAATGGAGAGGAGGAGGAGGAGACAGACTGAGCACTCCTATAATGGCATTTGGAATGGAGAGGAGGAGGAGGAGACAGACTGAGCACTCCTATAATGGCACTGGGAATGGAGAGGAGGAGAAGGTAGACAGACTGATCACTCCTATAATGGCACTAGGAATGGAGCGGAGGGGCAGGGAGACAGACTGAGCACTCCTATAATGGCACTGGGAATGGAGAGGAGGAGGAGGAGGGAGACAGACTGAGCACTCCTATAATGGCACTGGGAATGGAGAGGAGGAGGAGGAGGGAGACAGACTGAGCACTCCTATAATGGCACTGGGAATGGAGAGGAGCAGGGAGACAGACTGAGCACTCCTATAATGGCACTAGGAATGGAGCTTAGGGGCTGGGAGACAGACTGAGCACTCCTATAATGGCAATGGAAAGGAAGGGAGAGGAGGAGCAGGGAGACAGACTGAGCACTCCTATATTGGCACTGGGAATGGAGAGGAGGAGGAGGAGACAGACTGAGCACTCCTATAATGGCACTGGGAATGGAGAGGAGGAGCAGGGAGACAGACTGAGCACTCCTATAATTGCACTGGGAATGGAGAGGAGGAGTAGGGAGACAGACTGAGCACTCCTATAATGGCACTGGGAATGGATAGGAGGAGGAGGGAGACAGACTGAGCACTCCTATAATGGCACTGGGAATGGAGAGCAGGGGCTGGGAGACAGACTGATCACTCCTATAATGGCACTGGGAATGGAGAGGAGGAGGAGGGAGACAGAATGTGCACTCCTATAATGGCACTGGGAATGGAGAGGAGGAGCAGGGAGACAGACTGAGCACTCCTATAATGGCACTGGCAATGGAGAGGAGGAGGAGGAGACAGACTGAGCACTCCTATAATGTCATTGGGAATGGAGAGGAGGAGGAGGAGACAGACTGAGCACTCCTATAATGGCACTGGGAATGGAGAGGAGGAGGAGGAGACAGACTGAGCACTCCTATAATGGCATTGGGAATGGAGAGGAGGATGAGAAGGCAGACTAAGCACTCCTATAATGGCACTGGGAATGGAGAGGAGGAGGGAGACAGACTGAGCACTCCTATAATCGCACTGGGAATGGAGAGGAGGAGGAGGAGACAGACTGAGCACTCCTATAATGGCATTGGGAATGGAGAGGAGGAGGAGGAGACAGACTGAGCACTCCTATAATGGCACTGGGAATGGAGTGGAGGAGGGAGACAGACTGAGCACTCCTATAATCGCACTGGGAATGGAGAGGAGGAGCACGAGTCAGACTGAGCACTCCTATAATGGCACTGGGAATGGAGAGGAGGAGGGAGACAGACTGAGCACTCCTATAATCGCACTGGGAATGGAGAGGAGGAGGAGGAGACAGACTGAGCACTCCTATAATGGCATTGGGAATGAAGAGCAGGGGCTGGGAGACAGACTGATCACTCCTATAATGGCACTGGGAATGGAGAGGAGGAGGAGGGAGACAGAATGTGCACTCCTATAATGGCACTGGGAATGGAGAGGAGGAGCAGGGAGACAGACTGAGCACTCCTATAATGGCACTGGGAATGGAGAGGAGGAGGAGGAGACAGACTGAGCACTCCTATAATGTCATTGGGAATGGAGAGGAGGAAGAGGAGACAGACTGAGCACTCCTATAATGGCATTGGGAATGGAGAGGAGGATGAGAAGGCAGACCAAGCACTCCTATAATGGCACTGGGAATGGAGAGGAGGAGGGACACAGACTGAGCACTCCTATAATCGCACTGGGAATGGAGAGGAGGAGGAGGAGACAGACTGAGCACTCCTATAATGGCATTGGGAATGGAGAGGAGGAGGAGGAGACAGACTGAGCACTCCTATAATGGCACTGGGAATGGAGTGGAGGAGGGAGACAGACTGAGCACTCCTATAATCGCACTGGGAATGGAGAGGAGGAGCACGAGACAGACTGAGCACTCCTATAATGGCACTGGGAATGGAGAGGAGGAGCAGGGTGACAGACTGAGCACTCCTATAATGGCACTGGGAATCGAGAGGAGGAGGAGGGAGACAGTCTGAGCACTCCTATAATGGCACTGGGAATGGAGAGGAGGAGGAGGAGACAGACTGAGCACTCTTATAATGGCATTGGGAATGGAGAGGAGGAGGAGGGAGACAGAATGAGCACTCCTATAATGGCACTGGGAATGGAAAGCATGAGGAGCATGGAGACAGACTGAGCACCCTATAATGGCACTTGGAATGGAGAAGAGGAGGAGGGAGACAGACTGAGCATTCCTATAATAGCACTGGGAATGGAGAGGAGGAGGAGGAGACAGACTGAGCACTCCTATAATGGCACTGGGAATGGAGACGAGGAGGAGGGAGACAGACTGAGCACTCCTATAATGGCACTGGGAATGGAGAGGAGCAGGGAGACAGATTGAGCACTCCTATAATGGCACTGGGAATGGATAGGAGGAGGAGGAGACAGACTGAGCATTCCTATAATGGCACTGGGAATGGAGAGCAGGAGCAGGGAGACCGACTGAGCACTCCTATAATGGCACTGGGAATGGAGAGGAGGAGGAGGAGATAGACTGAGCACTCCTATAATGGCACTGGGAATGGAGAGGAGGAGGAGGAGGAGGGAGACAGACTGAGCACTCCTATAATGGCACTGGGAATGGAGAGGAGCAGGGAGACAGACTGAGCACTCCTATAATGGCACTGGGAATGGAGAGGAGGAGAAGAGACAGACTGAGCACTCCTATAATGACACTGGGAATGGAGAGGAGGAGGAGGAGAAGACCAACTGAGCACTCCTATAATGGCACTGGGAATGGAGAGGAGGAGGAGGGAGACAGACTGAGCACTCCTATAATGGCACTGGGAATGGAGAGGAGGAGGAGGAGGAGACAGACTGAGCACTCCTATAATGGCATTTGGAATGGAGAGGAGGAGGAGGAGACAGACTGAGCACTCCTATAATGGCACTTGGAATGGAGAGGAGGAGAAGGTAGACAGACTGATGACTCCTATAATGTCACTAGGAATGGAGCGGAGGGGCAGGGAGAAAGACTGAGCACTCCTATAATGGCAATGGAAAGGAAGGGAGAGGAGGAGCAGGGAGACAGACTGAGCACTCCTATAATGGCACTGGGAATGGAGAGGAGGAGCAGGGAGACAGACTGAGCACTCCTATAATGGCATTGGGAATGGAGAGGAGGAGGAGGAGACAGACTGAGCACTCCTATAATGGCATTGGGAATGGAGAGGATGAGGAGGAGACAGACTGAGCACTCTTATAATGGCACTGGGAATGGAGAGGAGGAGCAGGGAGACAGACTGAGCACTCCTATAATGGCACTGGGAATGGAGATGAGGGGGAGGGAGACAGACTGAGTACTCCTATAATGGCACTGCGAATGGAGAGGAGGAGCTGGGAGACAGACTGAGCACTCCTATAATGGCACTGGGAATGGAGAGGAGGAGGAGGAGACAGACTGAGCACTCCTATAATGGCACTGTGAATGGAGAGTAGGAGGAGGGAGACAGACTGAGCTCTCCTATAATGGCACTGGGAATGGAGTGGAGGAGGAGGGAGACATAATGAGCACTCCTATAATGGCACTGGGAATGGAGAGGAGGAGCAGAGAGACAGACTGAGCACTCCTATAATGGCACTGGGAATGGAGAGGAGGAGGAGGAGACAGACTGAGCACTCCTATAATGGCACTGGGAATGGAGAGGAGGAGGAGGAGACAGACTGAGCACTCCTATAATGGCACTGGGAATGGAGAGGAGGAGGAGAAGACCGACTAAGCACTCCTATAATAGCACTGGGAATGGAGAGGAGGAGGGAGACAGACTGAGCACTCCTATAATCGCACTGGGAATGGAGAGGAGGAGGAGGAGACAGACTGAGCACTCCTATAATGGCATTGGGAATGGAGAGGAGGAGGAGGAGACAGACTGAGCACTCCTATAATGGCACTGCGAATGGAGAGGAGGAGGGAGACAGACTGAGCACTCCTATAATGGCACTGGGAATGGAGAGGAGGAGCAGGGAGACAGACTGAGCACTCCTATAATCGCACTGGGAATTGAGAGGAGGAGGAGGGAGACAGACTGAGCACTCCTATAATGGCACTGGGAATGGAGAGGAGGAGCAGGGAGACAGACTGAGCACTCCTATAATGGCATTGGGAATGGAGAGGAGGAGCAGGGAGACAGAAGGAGCTCTCCTGTGATGGCACTGGGAATGGAGAGGAGGAGCAGTGAGACAGACTGAGCACTCCTATAATGGCATTGGGAATGGAGAGGAGGAGCAGGGAGACAGAAGGAGCTCTCCTGTGATGGCACTGGGAATGGAGAGGAGGAGCAGGGAGCCAGACTGAGCACTCCTAAAATGGCACTGGAAATGGAGATGAGGAGGAGGGAGACAGACTGAGCACTCCTATAATGGCACTGGGAATGGAGAGGAGGAGGAGGAGACAGACTGAGCACTCTTATAATGGCATTGGGAATGTGAGGAGGAGGAGGAGACAGACTGAGCACTCCTATAATGGCACTGGGAATGGAGAGGAGGAGGAGGAGACAGACTGAGCACTCCTATAATGGCACTGGGAATGGAGAGGAGGAGGAGAAGGGAGACAGACTGAGCAACCTATAATGGCACTGGGAATGGAGAGGAGGAGGAAGGAGACAGACTGAGCACTTCTATAATGGCACTGGGAATGGAGAGGAGGAGGAGGAGACAGACTGAGCACTCCTATAATGGCACTGGGAATGGAGAGGAGGAGGAGGAGACAGACTGAGCACTCCTATAATGGCATTGGGAATGGAGAGGAGGAGGAGAAGGCAGACTGAGCACTCCTATAATGGCATTGGGAATGTGAGGAGGAGGAGGAGACAGACTGAGCACTCCTATAATGGCACTGGGAATGGAGAGGAGGAGGGAGACAGACTAAGCACTCCTATAATCGCACTGGGAATGGAGAGGAGGAGCAGGGAGACAGACTGAGCACTCCTATAATGGCACTGGGAATGGAGAGGAGCACCAGGGAGACAGACTGAGCACTCCTATAATGGCACTGGGAATGGAGAGCAGGAGGAGGAGACAGACTGAGCACTCCTATAATGGCATTGGGAATGGAGAGGAGGAGTAGGGAGACAGAATGAGCACTCCTATAATGGCACTGGGAATGGAGAGGAGGAGCAGGGAGACAGACTGAGCACTCCTATAATGGCACTGGGAATGGAGAGGAGGAGGAGGGAGACAGACTGAGCACTCCTATAATGGCATTGGGAATGGAGAGGAGGAGGAGGAGACAGCCTGAGCACTCCTATAATGGCACTGCAAATGGAGAGGAGGAGGAGGAGACAGACTGAGCACTCCTATAATGGCATTGGGAATGGAGAGGAGGAGGAGAAGGCACACTGAGCACTCCTATAATGGCACTTGGAATGGAGAGGAGGAGGAGGAGACAGACTGAGCACTCTTATAATGGCATTGGGAATGTGAGGAGGAGGAGGAGACAGACTGAGCACTCCTATAATGGCACTGGGAATGGAGAGGAGAAGGCAGACAGACTGAGCACTCCTATAATCGCACTGGGAATGGAGAGGAGGAGCAGGGAGACAGACTGAGCACTCCTATAATGGCACTGGGAATGGAGAGGAGGAGGAGGAGACAGACTGAGCACTCCTATAATGGCACTGGGAATGGAGACAGGAGCAGGGAGACAGAGTGAGCACTCCTATAATGGCACTGGGAATGGAGAGGAGGAGGAGGGAGACAGACTGAGCACTCCTATAATGGCACTGGGAATGGAGAGGTGGAGCAGGGAGACAGACTGAGCACTCCTATCATGGCACTGGGAATTGAGAGGTAGAGGAGGTAGACCGACTGAGCACTCCTATAATGGCACTGGGAATGGAGAGGAGGAGCAGGGAGACAGACTGAGCACTCCTATAATGGCACTGGGAATGGAGAGGAGGAGCAGGGAGACAGACTGAGCACTCCTATAATGGCACTGGGAATGGAGAGGAGTTGGAGAGAGAAAGACTGAGCACTCCTATAATGGCACTGGGAATGGAGAGGAGGAGCAGGGAGACAGACTGAGCACTCCTATAATGGTGCTGGGAATGTCGAGGAGGAGCAGGGAGACAGACTGAGCACTCCTATAATGGCACTGGGAATGGGGAGGAGGAGGAGGAGACAGACTGAGCACTCCTATATTGGCACTGGGAATGGAGAGGAGGAGCATGGAGACAGACTGAGCACTCCTATAATGGCACTGGGAATGGAGAGGAGGAGGAGGAGACAGACTGAGCACTCCTATAATGGCACTGGGAATGGAGAGGAGGAGCAGCGAGACAGACTGAGCACTCCTATAATGGCACTGGGAATGGAGAGTAGGAGGAGGAGACAGACTGAGCACTTCTATAATGGCACTGGGAATGGAGAGGAGGAGGAAGGAGACAGACTGAGCACTCCTATAATGGCACTGGGAATGAAGAGGAGGAGGAGGAGACAGACTGAGCACTCCTATAATGGCACTGGGAATGGAGAGGAGGAGGAGACAGACTGAGCATTCCTATAATGGCACTGGGAATGGAGAGGAGGAGCAGGAGACAGACTGAGCACTCCTATAATGGCACTGGGAATGGAGAGGAGGAGGAGGAGACAGACTGAGTACTCCTATAATATACTGCGAATGGAGAGGAGGAGGAGGGAGACAGACTGAGCACTCATATAATGGCACTGTGATTTGGTAGTGTTGGGGGAGTCAATTCCGCTCTCCTATAGTTTTATATTATTGGGAATGACAAACAAATAGAAACAAAGAACAAGACTTGTTGGCAAATTGAATGGGGAGAAAATGATTTGGGACACAATTAGAAGTAGCATCCATATTTTTTTTCTGCGTTTGAACTGCATATTTAGAATATTTGTTTTATATGTTGAGTTTTTCAGAATCAATGAAATACAGTGTAAATATTTAATTATGTCTCCAAGTACAACAAAAAGGAGCAAATCATATTTGAGCCACAGAAGTGGTGTAATTCCCTGGGATTGGCTAGTCAGTGGTTTCTACTGCAGAGATGATGCAAATCTCACGTGACCACACAGAGGCTTCAGCCCTGAGTATTTAAACTACTATGGAACTTAGTAGTAGAATAACGTCTTATAGGAGACAATTGTGGGTCATACTCTTAATTGCAATACGAACTTGAATTTTTAAAGTTTCATTTCATCTTGGTAAATACGGCATATTTTATTTCCTATTGTTTTTTGATTAGTGACTTATGAGATACCAGGGGCATAATACTGAACTATCCCCACCACCAGAGGCCTGTGTCCCCAGTCTTCCAATGGAAATTGAATGTTAGCTCTCTTAAGGTCACAGATATGAATCCATTCATATATATTTCCCCCCCCCCCAATATGGTCCTGCCTTCCCTTCCTTTCTAAGTCACATCTACACCTATGGCTACTTCAGAATGCCTGTCCTAGTTTCCTCTTCCCTCTCTGTTTCCTGCTTAATTAGAGTCCAGAGCCCTCTGGTCATCTCCCCCCTATCATTTATCCCCCTCTCTGCGAGTCTGGAACAAAATTCTTTATGTGGTGCAGAAGGCGGGAGTCCTGGCTTCTGTCATTGCTTCTCCGCTGGACATGGGTGTTGACAGGTGGATCCACACCCCCAGCCTGTGTCTGTCTGTCCCTAGTGGGCAGGGGTCTGGGGAGGGGAGGCTCCAGGACACATGGGTGAGGGCGTCTGCCCAGGGGAGTCAGGATGGTGTCATGGTAGCATCTGCAGCTTGGTGGCTGAAATACAGTAAGATATAAAGCAGGACAAAATTATTAATGAACATAAAGAAACCAGAAAGTAGAAAGAGAACAGATGAGAGCAGGAATCTTAGGGTAGAAAAATTAAGGAAGTCTATTTTAGGTATGTTCTTAGGAACCCATTACTTTCATAGTTTTTGCTTGAGTTTGATAGGTAATAAATATATTGTGTGGGAAGATGGTGTCAGAGTTGAGAATAGTACTAGAAAGCTGAATTTGGGTGGAAAGTAGATCCCGAACTTGAAGAAAATAGATGTATACAGTTAACTGTTTACCACATCAATCTGACCCAGGGCCCATATATATTCATATTCAGCACAGGAGCCTGTGTGCCCTCTGAGTCCCTGTCAGCTCACAGTCCATGGTCACAGCTGGAACATTCTAGGCTGCTCTTATTTCAGGACCCATCTTCCTCAAGGGGAAGAGCAGGCTGACCAGTCTCCCTTCAGAGAGTGGGGTGTCCCTACCATCGTTGTTTTATAGTGAAGGCAAGGTCCTGGAGAGGCCCACAGGAGGCCTTGAAGTGACCAGTTATGGTAGAGAGAGGGATCTGTTAGAGGTCTAGGCCCATCATGTCTGTGTGGGAATGCAAGGATTCTTGACTAGGACCTTGGATAATGGGGTGGCCTAGTAGTGACCAAAGATGCCACCATTAAGTAAGCCAGTCTCTTGTCCTTATCCAGCTTTTGTAGGGCTTTATTTACCTGATGAGCTTAGACTTTCTCCCAGTTGTTAAAGCCTTGAGTGCGCTTTGTTGTATCCAAACCCTTGTTGGGTTTATGGGGTCTGCCTTCTTTGGGCCTTTCCACTAGACTGGCAAACATGGCATGTTTTGTGTATTGCCTACATTTGGTTTGCTAGGACTGTTTTATAGAGTGCAGAGTACATCAGAAATTAATCTTCTCTCAGCTCTGGAGGTTAGAAGTCCAAAGCTGAGCTGCCAACAGGTCTGATGTCTTCTGAGGCCTCTGTCCTTGGTCTCCTAACAGTGGCCTTCCTCCAGCGTCCTCACACGACCTCTCCTGTGTGCTTCTCTGTCCAAGTCTCCTGCTCTACAAGGATGCCAGCTGCACTGAATGATGGCCCACCCCGAAGATCTCATTCTCACTCAGTCACCTCTTTCTAGATCTCATCTGCAAGTCAACTGCTTTCAGGGAGACTGGGGAGTGACGCATCTACACATGGACTTCAGTGTTTGGCGGGGAGGGATGCCATGGGCCAAGCCACAGCTGTGAGACTCAGATCTGCACTGCATTGAGCCAGTTCTTTGAATGATTGAATCTAATGGCTCTGAATGCTGAGGACAGAGCCAAGAGTGACTTCACTGCAGAACACTGAGGGGAGTGATCACCCTGTTCCTTCATAAGTGGTCTGTTTCCTGGGCTCACTAGAGATTTGGTCATCTTCTGGCTCAGCATCTTGGCGTGGGGTAATCTACATGTGCTATCTGAAACGTGTTTTCATGAAAACATGGGCGGTGAACACTGACACTGTTTGTGTAGATACAAGTACATGGAAAAACTTGATGAAACCACGTCACCTCAGCGTGTTTGTTGGAAACCCTAGAGGTCAGTTCTGTGGAGCTTCTGGGACTATGCCATTTCTACCCCAGTGCTACTCATCCTGAGACAGATTGCCAGGTTCTGTCAATTTGGCATCACAGAAGACTATCTTCACCAATCCTGCTTATCCTCATATATAGGACTCAACGTCCATGTACCAGGGGAAAACACTGTGGAGGTGTGTTTACATTTTCCAAGAAAATAAAGTGAGAAAAATGTTTTTACCACATTTCACATTAATAAAATATATTTATAACAAACTGGCATTCTAAACAACCCAAGCAAGCCTTAATTAGTTTAAATTAATCACCAATACCCTTTTATTGCCTCAAATTCTATCCTGAGCACAAACAGGTCAATTTTCTCTTTACCCTGACACCAAATGGCTCCACAGAGTTCTGTACTCATTAAGTGAAATAGAGGGGCCAGGAGGTGGTGCAGTTGGTTAAGTGCTCACATTACGGTGCACAAGGCCCAGGGTTCAAGCACTCAGTCCCCATCTGCAGGGAGGAAAGCTTCACAAGTGGCCAAGCAAGGCTAAAAGTGTCTCTATCCCCTTCCTCTCAATTTCTTTCTCTCTGCATACAAAAATAAATAAATATAAATGTTAAAAAATAAGTTGATGGAGTAGCAGCAGCAGCAGCTGTGTTTCCTTTCCTCTCCTGGATCAACTATGAATACCAAAGGAGACCACCTGTGACCACAACAAGACAGGACTAGAACGACTTCAGAAACCCATCAAATCACCAGTGAGTGCAAACACATGTGGCTCGTGAACAGAGAGGAGCCTAGGGAGAGGTTAAGTGGCTGGTAATAATCTGGCAGTTTACCAGTTGAGGCACCACCTCCAGTCTGTTTCACCAACAAAAAGACAGCTGAAGGGAGGAGAGGGCTCCCCTGAGGCTCCCCTGAGGCTCACCAAATGCAACTGTGAGTCTCCATTGCTACTGCCCTTCTTCTTCTTCTTCTTCTTCTTCTTCTTCTTCTTCTTCTTCTTCTTCTTCTTCTTCTTCTTCTTCTTCTCCTCCTCCTTCTAGCATTTGCCCTTCTTCCGTAGCCAGTTAATGGCTTTGAAAGGGACTGGGATCCATGTGGATTCAGTCGGCTAGGAAGGATCGTCAGTTTCCCCAATGAATGGGTACTCACGGGATGCACCACGGGAAGGTCGATCCAATGCATCCCACTACTGCCCTCAGAAGCTGCAGCAGTGGCAGGGAGGCCATGTGCTGACACCAGGGAACAGAGAACTAACCAGGAAACTCAGGAGAAGATCTATACCTCAGTGGCCTAGCAGGGGTCTATGAGACTCTCTTTGCATAACCACTGGATTATCTCTGCCCCACTCTGTTTATCTCTTGGTCAGGAGTCAGTGATTAAGCTAAGAAGCCTACTTATAGTTTAAAAGCCCTCAGACTCCTATAGCCTAAAGGGAAGAAAAAGAATAAAAGAGACTTTTAATCCATTGAGCTCCAACTGAGGGATTAAAATACTATTGAAACAACTGTCAATTTCCACAATTGTGAACCCTTTAATTACCTTACTTAGACACAAGTCAATCCAGGCAAGAGTGATAAGTAATTTGAAAAGTACTGAGAGAGGGACCTCATAACATCCTATATAAAATGGTTAAGCCAATAAGAAGAAATATTGGTGAAATGAACCAGGACAAGAGTTCAGCTAAAAGCCCACCAAAGGTTGAACCACAAAATAATGAGGTCAACATCCAAATACTAGTTAAAGAAATAATCACAGGAGTGAGTAAAGAGTTTGAAAGAATTGTCATCAGAAATGCAGAAACAACAAATGAGACTCTGGAAGAAAACACTAATTATCTCAAGGTTATTAGAGAGCTGAAAGCTGAAATAGCTAAATTAACAAAAGAACAAAACTAGCTGAACAAGCTAAAAAAGTATCAGAACAGAGTAACAAAATAGATGAACTACAGAAAACAGTAGAGGGGAGAGAGAATAGAATAAATGAGGCTGAAGACAGAATTAGCAAGATCAAGGACTAATTAGAGAAAACAAAAAAAGAAGTAAGAGATCTCCAAAAGAGACTAAGAGATACTGAAAACAACAACAGAGACCAATGGGATGACTTCAAAAAAATAATATACACATTGTTGGCTTACCAGTGGAAGAAAGAGAGGGAGAGGAAGAAAGCATTCTTCAGGCCATAATAGCTGAGAACTTCTCTAGTCTAGACAATATAAAAGACATAAAGATTCAAGAAGCCCAGAGGGTCCCAAACAGAATTAATCCAGACTTAAAGACAACAAGACACATCTTATTTAGAATGGAAAAAAATAAGGAAAAAGAAAGGATCCTGAAGGCTGCAAGAGAAAAACAAAGAGTCACCTACAAAGGAAAACCTATAAGATTAGCAGTAGACTTCTCCACAGAAACAATACAGGCCAGAAGAGAATGGCAAGATATCTATAGAGTACTCAATGAGAAAGGCTTTCAACCAAGAATACTATATCCTGCTAGACTGTCTTTCAGACTAGATGAAGTCATCAAAATCTTCTCAGACAAGCAACAGTTGAAAGAACCAACTATCAACAAGCCTGCCCTGAAAGAAGTTCTGAAAGGTCTCCTCTAAACAGTCAGACCACCATAAATAGGCCATATATCAGAACACTCTGAAACTCTACAAGAATGGCATTAAATATCTTCAGTCTTTGATATCAATAAAAGTCAGTGGCCTGAATTCACCTCTTAAAAGGCACAGAGTAGGAAGATGTATAAGAAAACACAACCCAACCATATGCTGTTTACAGGAAGCCCATGGAACTCAACAAGATAAACACAGACTCAAAGTGAAAGTGGATGGAAAGCTATCATACAGGCCAATGGCCCACAAAAAAGGGCAGGAACAGCTATTCTTATATATGACATGATAGACTTTAAAATAAATAAAATTTAAAAAGATAGGGATGGACCCTACTTAATGCTCAGTGGATCAACTATATGCCATCAAGCTAGAGAACCTGGAAGAAATGGACGATTTCCCAGATATCTACGAACTTCCAAAACTAAGTAAAGAGGAATTAGATAACATGAACATGCCCATCACAGCTAATGAAATTGAAACAGTTATCAAAAATCTTCCCAAAAATAAAAGTGGACCAGGTGGTTTTACAAATGAATTTTACAAAACCTTCAAAGAAGAACTAATACCTCTATTTTTAAAAGTCATCCAGAAGATTAAAGACACTGGAATACTCCCTTCCAGCTTCTATGAAGCCAACATCATTTTGATATGAAAGGAAGACAGAGACACAAACCAAAAAAGAAAACTACAGATCAATATCTCTGAATATATATAAATAGATGCTAAAATATTGAACAAAATTCTAGCCAACTGCATACAGCAGTATATTAAAAAGATTGTTCATCATGACCAAGTGGAGTTTACCCTAGGAATGTAAGGTTGGTTTAATATACGTAAATCAATCAAAGTGATCCACCACATCAACAAAAGCAAGACCTAAAACCACATGGTCAAATCAATAGATGCAGAGAAAGCCTTTGACAAAATACAACATCCCTTTATGACCAAAATGCTACAAAAAATGGAAATAGATTGAAAATTCCTGAAGATAGTGGAGTCTATATATAGCAAGCCTACAGCCAACATCATACTCAATGGTGAAAAACTGGAAGCATTTCCTCTCAGATCAGGTACTAGACAGAGCTGCCCACTATCCCCATTATTATTCAACATAGTGTTGGAAGTTCTTGCCATAGCAATCAGGCAGGAGCAAGGAATTAAAGGCATACAGATTCGAAGAGAAGAAGTCAAACTCTCCCTATTTGCAGATTGTTGTTTTCGATGGGTTAGGTTGTTTTCACCGGGCTGGCTTCACGGGCGGGTAACAGACGACCAGGGACTCATAGTTGAGCTGTAGGCAGTATCTCTTTATTCATGCAGAACTCAGCACAATCTAAGTCGAGCTAAGCTAAACTCAAGGTAAAGTACTCTAAAACTCACAATGCTGTCTTTATATATACTTGCCAAGTAGGGTGGAAACAGGGTGTGACATAGAGAGGGTGGAGAGAAAAGTGACTGGTGACAATCAGAGTGTGACAAGGAGAGGATCAGGGTGTGACAAGGAGGGGGGGTGGAGCAAAAACATATCATGAAACAGTGGGGATTGAACCAATGCCCTGGAGGAAGGTACTTGTTAACAGCGGTTATATAAATAGAATGAAGTGGTTATGTAAATAGAATAGTGTTAAGCAGGGGGGATTTAAACCAAATGAAACAGAAAGGGTCTCATGCATACCAACAATTCCCCCTTTCTTTTTAACTAATGGCCATTATGGGGTGAACAGAAACGTATATCGTACAGGCGTTTTCAAAAGAACTGGCATATAACATGGAAAACAAAATAGGCGAGCAGCAATAACCAGTGTGATGCCAAGTGGAGCTTTTCTTGCCTCAAAGGGCAAGGCCTAGCAGGCGAAAGGGCATTTCTTGCCTCTGGGAATGCTTCATGCCTCTGGGGGCATCTTTTGCCTCAAAGGGCATTTCTTGCCTCTGGGAATGCTTCATGCCTCTGGGGGCATCTCTTGCCTCAAAGGGCGTTTGCCTGCCTCTGTGGGCATCTCTTGCCTCTTGGGGCGCTTCATGCCTCTGTGGGCATAACCTAATAAGGAGGGGGAGCTTTCTGCCTCTGGGACAGAGCCTGCAGGCGAGGGGACATGGTCTATAAAGTTTCAAGGCAATTGGCTGAAGTTAAGTCTTTGAGAAACACAGCAGTGTGTACCAGTAAGTCCGATGGAGGTGTCAGTCCAAAGTAGCTGACCACAGAAGAAAATGCCGGAGGATGAAATGCTGCACGTCTGTCTCGATGGGGAATGTTGGCCACCAGAATTTTGCTTTTCTGTAGAGAGTGATCTTTGGAGTCTGTGAATCTGTTTCTTCAGGTCGTGCCAGGTCACCTCATTGGTTTCCGGGGGCGACGTCAGAGAACAGGGGTCCAAATGGATTTCCGGGATTTCCATTTGAGTAGATGCTTTTTCATGTGAAGACTTGACAGCTGAAATTCACTTACTTGTCAAACAAAACTTGTAGCAGATTAGAAGTTTACTATAATTGATAACTCCATTATAATTGTAAGTCCTTTCTAGTATCATTTCAAGGTTGTTAAAACAGTTTAAACTCAATAAAATGTGGAAAGGTAAACAGAAGAACCACGGTTAAAAGCCTCAGGCATGAGAATAATTAACATTATCATTGCACTATCTGCCCCACCCATAACTCATACAGTTTTCAGGATTAAACGTTTCAGATTCATGTCAAGACGTAAAAGAGAAATCAAAGGAGGGAAAAAACAACTTTTTGGATTGTTTCTGGATGTCTCTAGAAATCATGGCTGCGTCCAGCATTTTTTTTTTTTAAGTCAATGTCAAACAAAAATTCAGTCATTCAAATCATTCTCTTATTAAACGCAACTTGAACCAGATTATCAAGATCTCACCATGTAGGATTAAGAATCCCCGGAGGGCGACCTAGTCCAAAAAGGTCCTCGAAATTCCATTTAGGGTGTTTCTGACTGTTCCTGCTGGATTGCTTCAGGCACCCATTTTTAAAAGCGTCTTCCCATTGAAGAAAGAATCCAATCAGGAGAGTAGAACTAACCACATGTCTCCATACTTGGGAACTGCCAGGGTACTGGAGAATGTTCTTCAAATTAGAGTAGTCCTTCTCCATGGGAAACATTCGAGAAGAAGTCCAGAAAGTTCCAGGGGAAATCCCCATGCATATCCCAAGGTCTATGATCACGGTCATAAAGAACCAAACTGTGGCCCAGAGCAAAACGTAGTCCTTTTCCTCAGGAAACATGGGAGAGGGAATCCAGAAAGTCCAAGGAGAAATCTCCATGCATCTCCCAAGCTCTATGATCCCGGTCATAAGAAACCAAAGTTCCCGGTCAGGGAAACAAAGTTTGGCCCAGAGCAAAATGTTCCAGAGACAGAGTAACTGTCTCATGATGAAACAGTAGAGGCTTTGGCAAACCTCTTCATAAGTAGAAGAGAAGACCATAGTGCATAGGTAGGCAAAGTCTTCACTTATCTGGGAGTTGCACAGGTCTGGTCCCACGTTGTAGGCGCCATATGTTGTTTTCGATGGGTTAGGTTGTTTTCACCGGGCTGGCTTCACGGGCGGGTAACAGACGACCAGGGACTCATAGTTGAGCTGTAGGCAGTATCTCTTTATTCATGCAGAACTCAGCACAATCTAAGTCGAGCTAAGCTAAACTCAAGGTAAAGTACTCTAAAACTCACAATGCTGTCTTTATATATACTTGCCAAGTAGGGTGGAAACAGGGTGTGACATAGAGAGGGTGGAGAGAAAAGTGACTGGTGACAATCAGAGTGTGACAAGGAGAGGATCAGGGTGTGACAAGGAGGGGGGGTGGAGCAAAAACATATCATGAAACAGTGGGGATTGAACCAATGCCCTGGAGGAAGGTACTTGTTAACAGCGGTTATATAAATAGAATGAAGTGGTTATGTAAATAGAATAGTGTTAAGCAGGGGGGATTTAAACCAAATGAAACAGAAAGGGTCTCATGCATACCAACAGCAGATGACATAATAGTATACATAGAAAAACCTAAGGAATCCAGCAAGAAGCTTTTGGAAATCATCAGGAACTACAGTAAGGTGTCAGGCTACAAAGTTAACATTCAAAAGTCAGTAGCTTTCCTCTATGCAAACATTAAGTTAGAAGAAGAAGAAATCCTGAAATCAATTCCTTTTACTATAGCAACAAAAACACTAAAATATCTAGGAATAAACCTAACCAAAGAAGTAAAAGACTTGTATACTGAAAATTATGTGTCACTACTCAAGGAAATTGAAAAAGACACAAACAAGTGGAAAGATATTCCATGTTCATGGGTTGGAAGAATTAACACCATCAAAATTAATATATTACCAGAGCCATCTACAAATTTAATGCTATCCCCATCAAAATCCCAACCACATTTTTTAGGAGAATAGAACAAATGCTACAAATGTTTATCTGGAACCAGAAAAGACCTAGAATTGCCAAAACAATCTTGAGAAGAAAGAACACAACTAGAAGCATCACACTCCCAGATCTCAAGTTGTATTGTTGCGTCATTGTAATCAAAACTGCTTGGTACTGGAACATGAATAGATACACTGACCATTGGAATAGAATTGAGAGCCCAGAAGTAAGCCCCTACACCTATGGACATCTAATCTTTGACAAAGGGGCTCAGACTATGAAATGGGGAAAGCAGAGTCTCTTTAACAAATGGTGTTGGAACAAATGGGTTGAAACATGTAGAAGAATGAAACTGAATCACTGTATTTCACCAAATACAAAAGTAAATTCCAAGTGGATCAAGGACTTGGATGTTAGACCAGAAAGTATCAGATACTTAGAGGAAAATATTGGTAGAACTCTTTTCTGCATAAATTTTAAAGACATCTTCAATGAAATGAATCCAGTCACAAAGAAGACTAAGTCAAGAATAAACCCATGGTACTACATCAAATTAAAAAGCTTCTGCACAGCAAAAGAAACCACTACCCAAACCAAGAGACCCCTCACAGCATGGGAGAAGATCTTTACATGCCATACATCAGACAATAGGCTACTAACCAGAATACATAAAGAGCTTACCAAACTCAAGAACAGAAAAACAAATAACCCCATCCAAAAATAGGGAGAGGACATAGAAAATTCACTACAGAAGAGATCAAAAAGGCCGAGAAACACATGAAAAAAAATGCTCCAAGTCTCTGATTGTCAGAGAAATGCAAATAAAGACAACAATGTGATACCACTTCACTCCTGTGAGAATGTCATACATCAGAAAAGGTAACAGCAGCAAATGCTGGAGAGGGTGTGGGATCAAAGGAACCCTCCTGCACTGCTGGTGGGACTGTCAATTGGTGCAACCTCTGTGGAGAGCAGTCTGGAGAACTCTCAGAAGGCTAGAAATGGATCTACCTATGATCCTGCAATTCCTCTCCTGGGGATAGATCCTAAGGAGCCCAAAACACCCATTCAAAGAGATCTGTGTACATGTATGTTCTTAGCAGCACAATTTGTAATAGCCCAAACCTGGAAGCAACCCAGGTGTCCAACAACAGATGAGTGGCTGAGCAAGTTGTGGTCTATATACACAATGGAATACTACTCATCTGTAAAATATGGCAACTTCACTGTTTTCAGCCCATCTTGGATGGACCTTGAAAATTTCATGTTCAGTGAAATAAGGCAGAAACAGAAGGATGAATATGGGATGATCTCACTCACAGGCAGAAGTTGAAAAAACAAGAGCAGAAGATAAAACACAAGTAGAACCTGAATTGGAATTATCATATTGCACCAAAATAAAAGACTCTGGGGTGGGTGAGGGGGAGAATACAGGTCCAAAAAGGATGACAGAGGACCTAGTGGGGGTTGTATTGTTATGTGGAAAACTGGGAAATGTTTTGCATGTACAAACTATTGTATTTACTCTGGAATGTGAAACATTAATTCCCAATAAAGAAATTAAGAAAAAAAAAAAGAACTCTCACTTGATGTTTTTCTCCTCACAGAAGCCCACTGGCAGGGAAGTATGCTTTCTAGAGTCCTCTTGGGAGAAAATTGATGCTTCAGTGCGTCAAACAGCAAGGCAGGGAATCGGTGGTATTGCTCTTGAAGGCCATTAGCAATTCTTTCTGTTCTCGTGCTGAGAAGTGAATTTATAAATGCAGAATCTGACTTTGTTCATCTTAAGAAACTGTATCGTTTCCTCTCTGCGAGGATACCTGTAACAAACAGTCTTTGGATGGGTCTGGTGCACTGCACCAAAGTAAAGGACTCTGGGTGTGGGAAGGTTCAGGTCCTGGAACAGGACGGCAGAGGAGGATCTGGTGGGGGTGAGAGTGTGATTTGGAAAACTGGGACATGTGACACATGGACCGACAACTGTATTTTACTGTCCACTGTAAACCATGACCCCCCCTCCAGTAAAGGAAAAAATAAAAATAAAAGCAGCCCTTGGGGTTGAGAGGTAGCTCGTGCAGTCAGGTGGGTGGGGCTGCACCATGTGTGACTTTGCCAGGTAAAGCCGGGCCTCATGTGCGAGCACAGGGCATGGCAGCTCCATGGGGAGGGAGCTGTGCTGGGCTGTCTCCTTTCTCTCCCCCATCAGCCTTCTTCTCCCTTCCTGTCCCTCTGTCTAAAGTGAGAAGACAGAGCCGTCCACCAGAAGGGGTGGGATTAAGCAGGTAGGAGCCTTGGTAAATAAATTATTTAAAAGTGTATTTTATTTGTTTTATTGTAATGAGAGTTATGGAGAGAGGAAGATGCAGAGGGCAGAGGGCCCTGCTCAGCTCTGCTTTATGGTGGCCTCTCTGGCCTCTGCATCTTCCTTCAGGATGGAAAGTTCTCTATATATCTGTTAGGCCCCTTTCATCTATGGTTTCACTGAAGACCAATCTTTCCCTGTTTTGTTTTTTGTTTGCTTTTGTTTTGTTTTCTTTGTCCAGATGTTCGGTTCTTGCTGCGAGTGGTGTGTTAAGATCTCTTACTGTTTCTGTGTCTCCGTCAATGTCTCCCTTAAGTTGAGGGAATGCATGTCCTAAATATCGAGTGCACTTACATCTGGAGCATATATATCCATGCTCTTGTTGGGTTGGTCCTTTGACCGTTATGTAGTATCCCTCTTTGTCTCTGCTTACTTTCTTTGCCTAAAATCTGCTTTGTCTGAGCAGAATTGCTGTACCTACCCTTGTTTGATTATGGTCTTGTTCAGAAGTGTCTCTCTGAGCTAACCCTCACTTGGACCTGTGGCTCCCTGAACAGGGGTTTCTGTTGTGGAGAAGGAAGCAGCAGTGCAGCCCTGCGAGGAAGGAATACTGTTGCTTTTAGTCATTTTTTAAAATATTTTTAATCAATGCAGGCAGTGATACAGGGAGTTTGAATTTGGATGGATGGATGGGGGGGGGGGGCTATGACCACTAAGTATCTGCTCAAAGCCATCTGTGGAGGAGACTCTGGCTAAGCAAAGAGGAGGAGTCGAGCAAGAAGGACCGGCCTGCTGCAGGCCCTGCTGGAGAGGGAGCACCTGGGTGTGAGGCGAGGCGTCCTCGCAGGCTCCTCACGCAGCCACACAGCGCAGAACACATGCAGAGGGGAGCACACACACGCCCGAGGCTTTGGCGTGCAGGGCCCTCAGGAAGCAAGTGTGGCATGTGCACAGGTCTCCCTCACCCAGAATTCTGTGGAGAGAAAATGGGACATAAAGGAGTGAACGTCAGGCAAATACACACGTCTGGGGACCTGTGCGCACGCATTATGTGCAGGAGATGCGTGCGCCTGTGTGTACCCGAGTGTGGGCTCTGTAAGGACCGAGCGAGCCGTGGCTCTGTCCGCGCAGGACAGTCAGCTCTGCACACGACAGGGTGGGCGCAGCACAGAGGCCGCTCGGGTCACTAAGGCTGGGAAGTCGGGCCAAGGTGCCGCAGGTAGGTCGGCGTCTGCAGAACTCTCCTAGTTCCTGGATGCCGCTTGCTCACTATATCTCCCCAGGAGGGCAGGGGCAAGTTTCTTCAGCTTCATTATTTTTAATTTAATTTATTTACTACTGAATAGAGGCAGAGAAACTGAGAAGGAGATAGAGAGGGAGAGAGACAGACAGACACCTGCATCCCTGCGTCACCACTCGTGAAGCTTTCCCTGCAGGCGTGGACCTTTTAAAGGTCCTAATGCAACTCAGGGGTTCATTCGCACGACCTGATTGTGTCTCAAAGGTGTTGCCCTTAAATGATACCACAGAGCATTTAAGTGTCAACACCTGGATTAGGGGATTAGCTGGGGGCCCAGACCCTTAGTCCATTGCAGAAGCTAGCGCCAGACTTAAATGTGGAATTAATGACTATTAACAGGTGAAGAGATATTCAGATTTTCAGGTGTCAAGTTTTGGGAATCTGTGTCTTCAAGGAAATAATTGTATGGAGTTGTCAGAATTACCGATTTGAAGTGATACATAAAATTTACTAATGCTTTTTTTTTTTTTAAACTTATGGTTCTTAATGCCTATACAATTTACAAGGGTGTCTTGTATTTCCTGACATTGTGAAGAAGCATCTTTTTTCTCTTATTCTAGTGATTTTCTTAATTTTACTAAATCTGCAAAAGAGACAACTGGAGTTTTCTGTCTTTTCTTTCATTCTTTTCTTGTGCCTACCCTGGGTTAAAATCATTCTTTTCCCCTCCCCCCCTAAGTTTGTTAAAGAGAACACTTAATGATAATCTTAGACATTTTCTAATAAAAAATTTAAAGCTATATATTTTTCTAAGATATTTAAAGCTATATACTTTTTCTAAGCCATTAAATCATAAATTCTATGTACTATGCATTATTTCTATTATCATTCTTCTCAAATATTTTAAATTTCTGGTGTGATTTCTTCTGTGATTCATTATTCATTAGTTGTTTAATTTTTAAATATTTGAGCACTCTTGATATGTCGTTCTTAAAAAAGCATGTATTTTGTTTATTCATTTGAGAAAGAGAAGTCAGAGCACCATATTAATTGGGAGGTTTATTCTGTTGCGATCAGATGCAATGATGTAGTTGTTTTCATTTTTTTTATTAATTGGGAGGTTTATTCTGTTACGATCAGATGCAATGATGTAGTTGTTTTCATTTTTTTATATTTCTTTCTTACCTGCATTTCCCATTGTTTTTCTGTTTAACTAAAAATTTTTAACTACATTAATCTTCTTATATAACTAATTGTACTTCATTTTTTTAGTGGTTATTCTTTAACTTTATTCTTGTAATTTATATTTATTAAGGAAATTTTTATTTTCTTTCCTTCTTTTTAAAAATATATTACTTATTTAATATTGATTAGTAAGATTATAAGATCACTGGGGTATAATTCCACAGAGTTCCCACCACCAGAGTTCCGTGTCCCACCCCCTCCATTGGAAGCTTCCCTATTCTTTATCCCTCTGAGAGCATGGACCCAAATTCTTTATGGGGAGCAGAAGGTGGGAGTTCTGGCTTCTGTAGTTGCTTCTCCACTGAACATGGGTGTTGGCAGGTGGCTCCACACCCCCAGCCTGTCTCTGTCTTTCCCTAGTGGGGCAGGGCTCTGGGGAGGGGTGGCTCCAGGACACACTGGTGAGGCCGTCTGTCCAGGGAAGTCAGGATGGTGTTATGGCAGCATCTGCAGCTGGGTCAGACACACACTTTCAGTTGCTCCAAGCCTGGAAGTCAGTGCTACAGTGTCAACAAACAAACAAATTAAGAAGCACTGGCCCCAGTAGAGTCGCCCACGTTGACCCCATCAATGCTCGTCGCATGACTCCATTAATACATGTCGCATGACTCCATTAATACTCATCGCAAGACCCCATCAATACTCGTCGCATGACCCCATCAATACTCGTTGTCTCCTGACCCATCAATGCTCGTCGCATGACTCCATTAATACATGTCGCATGACTCCATTAATACTCATCGCAAGACCCCCATCAATGCTCCTTGCAGGACCCCACTAATACTTGTCTCCTGACCCCATCAATGCTCCTTGCAGGACCCCACTAATACTTGTCTCCTGACCCCATCAATGCTCCTTGCAGGACCCCACTAATACTTGTCTCCTGACCCCATCAATGCTCCTTGCAGGACCCCACTAATACTTGTCTCCTGACCCCATCAATGCTCCTTGCAGGACCCCACTAATACTTGTCTCCTGACCCCATCAATGCTCCTTGCAGGACCCCACTAATACTTGTCTCCTGACCCCATCAATGCTCCTTGCAGGACCCCACTAATACTTGTCTCCTGACCCCATCAATGCTCCTTGCAGGACCCCACTAATACTTGTCTCCTGACCCCATCAATACTCGTTCAGGGTGGGGAGAGATAGCATAATGGTTATGCAGACAGACTCTCATGCCTGCAGCTCCAAAGTCCCAGGTTCAATCCCCCACACCCCCATAAGCCAGAGCTGAGCACTGCTCTGGTGTTTCTCTCTGTGTCTCTCTCTGTCTGCATCTCTCTCAAAAATAAAATAAATAAAATAAAAAAGTCTTTCCCTAAATTAAAATAAATACTTGTCGCATGACCCCGTTAATACTCGTCGCATGACTCCATTAATACTTGTCTCCTGACCCCATCAATACTCGTTGCATGACCCCACTAATACTTGTCTCATGACCCCATCAATGCTCGTCACATGACTCCATTAATACACGTCGCATGACTCCGTTAAAACACGTTGCATGACCCCATTAATACTCATCGCATGACCCCGTTAATACTCGTCGCATGACCCTATTAATGCTCATCACATGACTCCATTAATACTCATTGCATGACCCCATTAATACTCATCGCATGACCCCATTAATACTCATCACATGACCCCATTAATACTCATCACATGACTTGACTGCTGCTCAGCCTCTCCCACTAACGCCATTGTTTTTCTGAAAAGTCGGCTGTTTTATTTTCATAAGAATCTAATAGCTAAGCATGCGACTTTCCAGGATGATGGTGTATTTACTGTTCTGTGGTGTGTGTCTGTGTCGCTTGGGTTTTCTTTATTTTTTATTTTGATTTCATTCATTAATATGATAGTGTAGAGAGGGGGAGCTTCACAGGTGGTGGAGTGATGCCCCTGGTGTCTCTCCCCACCCCACCCCCATTTTTCTCTTCTATCAACAAGAAAAATTAGAGAGTTGTATGGCAAAGAGGCCCGTCAGTCACCCTGCTGGCAAGGAAAGAAAAACAGCGAGTGCTTGGCATATTCAGAACTGAGATGAGACTAGGCTCCAAACCTCTGGCTTCTTTCTGAGAAACACCATCCTTTCAGCACTTCGTTTTGTACCCACTTTGTTGTTGTTTTGTTGTCCATTTTCTTACCTGTTAAAGAGAATAGATGTCTGAACTTCAGAGAGAAACATTTGGTTTTCATTTCTTAATTTTACAGCTGAGTTCCACTCACTGGGAGTTACAAACCACACAAGGAAAGATAAAATAATGTGTTTGTTTTATTTCTCTGCTTGATGAAAGGTCTGGCCTCAAGGAGTGACTTGGCTTTGTTTGGCAAAACAAGATAATCAGAAATTGATTACTGGAATCATTTTCATTCTTTATCATTTTAATCTTTCACGCAGAATTTGAGCTGGTCACGGGTTGACGACTACATGAGAGGGTACTATAATGCCTCCTGCTCTGAAAGGTAAACAATTAGAAGATCAAACAATTAGACATCTTGGGAAGAACACGGAGTCGGAGTTGGAATATCTGGATTAAGTTCCGCCTCACCTGCCCTGCCACTATCACAGCACTCAGTTTTCTTACTTATCAAATGGGAATTGTAATGAATACTAGGAACATCATTTTCATAACTAAAATTGCGGATGTTTCTTTGCAGCCTAGTAATATGTCTGGTGCTCAAGAGAAGCTGCTATTGCTCACATGTCACAGTGCGGAATTCTAGTGCTTCGAGAATCTATCCTTGTTGTGACCCCGACAGGAGTCTGGGACTATTCACACACAAATGACGTCAGCCTGAGGCGGGACACGCAGAGAAGGGAAGGTATAAAAGGCACGGACTTGGAGCAGGTCAATCTTTTGGGCTGCTGGGCTCCTCCTGGTCAGAAGCATCTTGGAGAAGGTGCCCCAGATATCCACCATGGCTACTTCTCCTGGAAACTGAACACCTGTGACTCTGCTAGCTGGTAAACTCTTTCTTTCTTAAATATTTATTTATTCTCTTTTGTTGCCCTTGTTGTTTTACTGTTGTTGATGTTGTTGTTGTCGGATAGGATAGAGAGAGATGGAGAAAGGAGGGAGGGATAGAGAAGGGGAGAGAAAGATAGACACCTGCAGTCCTGCTTCACTGCTTGTGGAGTGAAGCCCCTGCAGGTGGGGAGCCGGGGGCTCGAACCAGGATCGTTATACCAGTCCTTGCGTTTCGCACCACGTGTGCTTAACCCACTGTGCTACCACCAGACTCCCACCGGTGAACTCTTTAAGACTCCTCCAGCCATGAGCAACCTTTACCTCAGCTGATAATTGTTTATCTTATGGGTCTGAACTTTTGATGACTATACTCAGACTTCATGGACCTAGCGTACTCTTAGCCCCTGAATAATTGCTTATTTTGCCTTTTACCTGTTTCACTCTAATAAGCCTTCTATTGTTTAAACCTGTTCTCATCTCCTTGCTGTGAATCCTTTTACGTGCCGCAGCAGCCCCCAAACTCCTTTTTAAGTTAAATTACAACATATCTTTTCTCCCAATACCATTTAGATGCAGTGAGAAGAGAATAGGGTTCAGTCTTGAAAAGCTAGTTCAGCTGAAATACTTACTTTTCTGAATCTGAAAACCATAACAGCTTTCTTTGAACCCTGAATGCTTAACAGTGATTAAGAACACAGCACTGGGGTGTTGAGCGGTAGCGCAGCGGGTTAAGTGCATATGGTAAAGCGTAAGGATCCCAGATTGAGCCCCTGGCTCCCCACCTGCAGGGGCTTTGCTTCACAGGCGCTGAAGCAGGTCTGCAGGTGTCTGTCTTTCTCTCTCCCCCTCTGTCTTCCCCTCCTCTCTCCATTTCTCTCTGTCCTAGCCAACAACAGCAGCAGCAATAACAACCACAACGATGATAAAACAACAAGGGCAACAAAGGCGAAAAAAGTGGCCTCAGGAGCAGTGGATTGATAGTGCAGGCACCAAGCCCCAGCCATAACTCTGGAGGCAATAAATAAATAAATAAATAAATAAATAAATAACACACCACTGGAGGGGCTGGGTGGGGGTGGATCTGATCAAGCATACATAGCATCAGCACAGGGACCCGGGTTCAAGCCCCCACTCCCCACCTGCAGAGGGAAGACTCTTCACAAGAGGTGAAGCAGGTCTGCAGGCGTCTCTCTTTCTCTCCTTCTCTATCTCCCCCTCCCCTCTCAATAGTGTGGGGGGATGAAAAACAAACAAACAAACAAACAAAAAACAACTTGCTGGAAGCATGCAGATACCCGAGACCCAGTTGATGATACTAGAGGCCAAATATATGAGAAAAAAAAAAAGATCATAGCACGGAAGCAGGATGTCTGCCTTGCTCCCTGGCTGTGTGACCAGCAACAACCGTCTCCACTTCAGCTTGGATGTCCAATGAAGGAGCATGATGAGGACAAATGTGTTGGTTGTAGAAATACTTAAAAATAAACTTAGATGACCTATATGAACTGTTTAGTGGCTAACACCTCCTTACAACTCAGAACTGTTTTCTAGTTGAGTTGAGAAAACCCTGGCGTAGAGACGGGTGACACTCTGGCTCTCCAGACGCTCCTTACTGAATCTCCATGTAAGGGGTTTTGTAGCCATGCTGGGTGACTTTCTGGCTTCTCTTAAATACGTATGCCATCTTTTTTCATTGTTTTTAAGAGAGCCCTTTTAAATTAGTGATTTTATATTGGATTTCAAAGTAACAAGATCACAGGAGAACAATTCCACTCCTCACCATGAGAGTTCCATGTCCCTACTCCCCCACTGGAAGCTACAGAAGTTTGTCCATGGTCACAGATATGGGATGACTATTATTTCTATAATTCGATCATCTGTCTATCTATCTGTCTATCTATCTAATCATCTATCTCTCTAATTTATCTGTGTATCTATAGTTTTGCCCATTTTCCTAAGCTCCTGTCTTCCTTTCTAAGTCATACCTATACCTATTACTGCTTCTGAATGTCATTCCTCTTCTTCTCTTCTCTTTCCAAATCCTGATGGAGTTGGAATTCAGAGCCCTCTGGTTATCTTCCTTCTAACATTTCTTCCCCTCTGGGAGTGTAGACCCAACTTCTTTATGGGGAGCAGAAGGTGGGAGTTCTGGCTTCTGTAGCTGATTCTCCTCTGGACATGGGTGTTGGCAGGTGGATCCACACCCCAGCCTGTGTTTGTCTGTCCCTAGTGGGGCAGGGCTCTGGGGAGGGGAGGCTCCAGGACACATGGTGAGGTCGTTTGCCCAGGGAAGTCAGATGGAGTCATAGTAGCATCTGCAGCTTGGTGGCTGTAAGATATAAAGCAGGACAAAATGTTTAATAAGCAAGAACCATAAATAGGAATAGAGCAGTTGAGAACAGGGATTCTTGGCTGTGTGGGAATCCCAGGACTACCTGACTAGGGCCCCAGGTGACTGGGATCCCAATCAAAAATGATCCCAGTCATGGGCATAAGCTGAGAAATAAGAAAAAAAAGGGAAACACAAAGCAGAACATGGTCTGGGTTTCAAGTATGGGACCAAAGTCAAGGACTCAGGGCAGGGAGGGATTTTCAGGTCCGTTGTAGGGTGTGGGGTGGTGAGAGCAGTGTGAAATTATACCTGTGTTAACTCAAAATCTTATGAGTCACTATTGCGTTAACATGTCAGGGGAAACAGGTAGGATATTTCAAGTTATTTGACTGCCTGGCTTTTCATCATTTATCTCTCAGAGTTGGACTATGAATTTCTCTGGAAACTGACTATACAAAAGTCCACAGAAATACTCTCAGCAAATACAAGGAAAAAGCACTATGCAGGCAGGCTGATTTGGGACTAAGTCTATGGACCCTCCCAATGTAAATAAATAAAAGAGAAGAGAAGGAGAAATATTACTGCCTTAGAAAATGCTGCCAGCACAGAATGCAGAAGTCATGGAGTGGAGGTGAGAAAATACTGTCAGCACAGAACGCAGAAGTCATGGAGTGGAGGTGAGAAAATACTGCAGCACAGAATGCAGAAGGCATGGAGTGGAGGTGAGAAAATAATGCAGCACAGAACGCAGAGGCATGGAGTGGAGGTGAGAAAATACTGCAGCAAAGAACGCAGAAGGCATGGAGTGGAGGTGAGAAAATACTGCAGCACAGAACGCAGAAGGCATGGAGTGGAGGTGAGAAAATACTGCAGCACAGAACACAGAAGGCATGGAGTGGAGGTGAGAAAATACTGCAGCACAGAACGCAGAGGCATGGAGTGGAGGTGAGAAAATACTGCAGCACAGAACGCAGAAGGCATGGAGTGGAGGTGAGAAAATACTGCAGCACAGAACGCAGAAGGCATGGAGTGGAGGTGAGAAAATACTGCAGCACAGAACGCAGAAGGCATGGAGTGGAGGTGAGAAAATACTGCAGCACAGAACGCAGAAGGCATGGAGTGGAGGTGAGAAAATACTGCAGCACAGAACGCAGAAGGCATGGAGTGGAGGTGAGAAAATACTGCAGCACAGAACGCAGAAGGCATGGAGTGGAGGTGAGAAAATACTGCAGCACAGAACGCAGAGGCATGGAGTGGAGGTGAGAAAATACTGCAGCACAGAACGCAGAAGGCATGGAGTGGAGGTGAGAAAATACTGCAGCACAGAACGCAGAAGGCATGGAGTGGAGGTGAGAAAATACTGCAGCACAGAACGCAGAAGGCATGGAGTGGAGGTGAGAAAATACTGCAGCACAGAACGCAGAGGCATGGAGTGGAGGTGAGAAAATACTGCAGCACAGAACGCAGAAGGCATGGAGTGGAGGTGAGAAAATACTGCAGCACAGAACGCAGAAGGCATGGAGTGGAGGTGAGAAAATACTGCAGCACAGAACGCAGAAGGCATGGAGTGGAGGTGAGAAAATACTGCAGCACAGAACGCAGAAGGCATGGAGTGGAGGTGAGAAAATACTGCAGCACAGAACGCAGAAGGCATGGAGTGGAGGTGAGAAAATACTGCAGCACAGAACGCAGAAGGCATGGAGTGGAGGTGAGAAAATACTGCAGCACAGAACGCAGAAGGCATGGAGTGGAGGTGAGAAAATACTGCAGCACAGAACGCAGAAGGCATGGAGTGGAGGTGAGAAAATACTGCAGCACAGAACGCAGAAGGCATGGAGTGGAGGTGAGAAAATACTGCAGCACAGAACGCAGAGGCATGGAGTGGAGGTGAGAAAATACTGCAGCACAGAACGCAGAAGGCATGGAGTGGAGGTGAGAAAATACTGCAGCACAGAACGCAGAAGGCATGGAGTGGAGGTGAGAAAATACTGCAGCACAGAACGCAGAAGGCATGGAGTGGAGGTGAGAAAATACTGCAGCACAGAACGCAGAAGGCATGGAGTGGAGGTGAGAAAATACTGCAGCACAGAACGCAGAAGGCATGGAGTGGAGGTGAGAAAATACTGCAGCACAGAACGCAGAAGGCATGGAGTGGAGGTGAGAAAATACTGCAGCACAGAACGCAGAAGGCATGGAGTGGAGGTGAGAAAATACTGCAGCACAGAACGCAGAAGGCATGGAGTGGAGGTGAGAAAATACTGCAGCACAGAACGCAGAAGGCATGGAGTGGAGGTGAGAAAATACTGCAGCACAGAACGCAGAAGGCATGGAGTGGAGGTGAGAAAATACTGCAGCACAGAACGCAGAAGGCATGGAGTGGAGGTGAGAAAATACTGAAGCACAGAACGCAGAAGGCATGGAGTGGAGGTGAGAAAATACTGCAGCACAGAACGCAGAGGCATGGAGTGGAGGTGAGAAAATACTGCAGCACAGAACGCAGAGGCATGGAGTGGAGGTGAGAAAATACTGCAGCACAGAACGCAGAAGGCATGGAGTGGAGGTGAGAAAATACTGCAGCACAGAACGCAGAGGCATGGAGTGGAGGTGAGAAAATACTGCAGCACAGAACGCAGAGGCATGGAGTGGAGGTGAGAAAATACTGCAGCACAGAACGCAGAAGGCATGGAGTGGAGGTGAGAAAATACTGCAGCACAGAACGCAGAGGCATGGAGTGGAGGTGAGAAAATACTGCAGCACAGAACGCAGAAGGCATGGAGTGGAGGTGAGAAAATACTGCAGCACAGAACGCAGAAGGCATGGAGTGGAGGTGAGAAAATACTGCAGCACAGAACGCAGAAGGCATGGAGTGGAGGTGAGAAAATACTGCAGCACAGAACGCAGAAGGCATGGAGTGGAGGTGAGAAAATACTGCAGCACAGAACGCAGAAGGCATGGAGTGGAGGTGAGAAAATACTGCAGCACAGAACGCAGAGGCATGGAGTGGAGGTGAGAAAATACTGCAGCACAGAACGCAGAAGGCATGGAGTGGAGGTGAGAAAATACTGCAGCACAGAACGCAGAAGGCATGGAGTGGAGGTGAGAAAATACTGCAGCACAGAACGCAGAAGGCATGGAGTGGAGGTGAGAAAATACTGCAGCACAGAACGCAGAAGGCATGGAGTGGAGGTGAGAAAATACTGCAGCACAGAACGCAGAAGGCATGGAGTGGAGGTGAGAAAATACTGCAGCACAGAACGCAGAAGGCATGGAGTGGAGGTGAGAAAATACTGCAGCACAGAACGCAGAGGCATGGAGTGGAGGTGAGAAAATACTGCAGCACAGAACGCAGAGGCATGGAGTGGAGGTGAGAAAATACTGCAGCACAGAACGCAGAGGCATGGAGTGGAGGTGAGAAAATACTGCAGCACAGAACGCAGAAGGCATGGAGTGGAGGTGAGAAAATACTGCAGCACAGAACGCAGAAGGCATGGAGTGGAGGTGAGAAAATACTGCAGCACAGAACGCAGAAGGCATGGAGTGGAGGTGAGAAAATACTGCAGCACAGAACGCAGAAGGCATGGAGTGGAGGTGAGAAAATACTGCAGCACAGAACGCAGAGGCATGGAGTGGAGGTGAGAAAATACTGCAGCACAGAACGCAGAAGGCATGGAGTGGAGGTGAGAAAATACTGCAGCACAGAACGCAGAAGGCATGGAGTGGAGGTGAGAAAATACTGCAGCACAGAACGCAGAAGGCATGGAGTGGAGGTGAGAAAATACTGCAGCACAGAACGCAGAGGCATGGAGTGGAGGTGAGAAAATACTGCAGCACAGAACGCAGAGGCATGGAGTGGAGGTGAGAAAATACTGCAGCACAGAACGCAGAGGCATGGAGTGGAGGTGAGAAAATACTGCAGCACAGAACGCAGAGGCAGGGAGTGGAGGTGAGAAAATACTGCAGCACAGAACGCAGAGGCATGGAGTGGAGGTGAGAAAATACTGCAGCACAGAACGCAGAGGCATGGAGTGGAGGTGAGAAAATACTGCAGCACAGAACGCAGAGGCAGGGAGTGGAGGTGAGAAAATACTGCAGCACAGAACGCAGAGGCATGGAGTGGAGGTGAGAAAATACTGCAGCACAGAACGCAGAAGGCATGGAGTGGAGGTGAGAAAATACTGCAGCACAGAACGCAGAGGCATGGAGTGGAGGTGAGAAAATACTGCAGCACAGAACGCAGAAGGCATGGAGTGGAGGTGAGAAAATACTGCAGCACAGAACGCAGAAGGCATGGAGTGGAGGTGAGAAAATACTGCAGCACAGAACGCAGAAGGCATGGAGTGGAGGTGAGAAAATACTGCAGCACAGAACGCAGAAGGCATGGAGTGGAGGTGAGAAAATAATGCAGCACAGAACGCAGAGGCATGGAGTGGAGGTGAGAAAATACTGCAGCACAGAACGCAGAAGGCATGGAGTGGAGGTGAGAAAATACTGCAGCACAGAACGCAGAGGCATGGAGTGGAGGTGAGAAAATACTGCAGCACAGAACGCAGAAGGCATGGAGTGGAGGTGAGAAAATACTGCAGCACAGAACGCAGAGGCATGGAGTGGAGGTGAGAAAATACTGCAGCACAGAACGCAGAAGGCATGGAGTGGAGGTGAGAAAATACTGCAGCACAGAACGCAGAAGGCATGGAGTGGAGGTGAGAAAATACTGCAGCACAGAACGCAGAAGGCATGGAGTGGAGGTGAGAAAATACTGCAGCACAGAACGCAGAAGGCATGGAGTGGAGGTGAGAAAATACTGCAGCACAGAACGCAGAAGGCATGGAGTGGAGGTGAGAAAATACTGCAGCACAGAACGCAGAAGGCATGGAGTGGAGGTGAGAAAATACTGCAGCACAGAACGCAGAGGCATGGAGTGGAGGTGAGAAAATACTGCAGCACAGAACGCAGAGGCATGGAGTGGAGGTGAGAAAATACTGCAGCACAGAACGCAGAAGGCATGGAGTGGAGGTGAGATGAAACTAGTGGCAGCAGTGTGGGAACAGGTGTTTGAATGAATGATGTTCATCCATGTGGTGTGTCAGGGTAGACACAGCAGCACTTGTCTGAAGCTAATGGTAGTCAGGTCCAGAAAAAGTGCAGAAGTCTGAGGACCAATGCGAGTATCAGGGTTCGAACCCCCAGCTCTCCACCTGCAGGGGAGGCACTTCAAGGTGATTAAGCAGGTCTGCAGGTGTCTGTCTTTCTCTCCCCCTCTGTCTTCCCCTCCTCTCTCCATTGCTCTCTGTCCTATCCAACAACAACGACAGCAGTAAAAACAACAATAACAGCAACGGTTAAAAAAACAAAAAGGCCTCCAGGAGCCGTGGATTCATAGTGCAAGCACCAAACCCCAGAGATAACTCTGGAGGAATAAAGGAAAAAAAAGAAAAGAAAAGATTTGGAGGACATCAGGGAATAATTCACCTATGGTAACCCAGGGGATGCCATGTGGGTGACAGTGGATCCTTCACTCAGAAATCTCTGATGGAAAACAATTCTCATTAAGCAGAACTTCTTTTTAAAAAATATTTATTTATAAAAAGGGAACACTGTGGGCCGGGTGGTGGTACACCTGGTGGAGCGCACATGTCACAGGGCACAAAGACCCGGGTTTGAGACCCAGTTCCCACCTGCAGGGGGAAAACTTTGCAAGTGGTGAGGCAGGGCTGCAGATGTCTCTCTGTCTGTCTCTCTCTGTGTACCTATCTCCCCTCCTTTCAATTTCTGGCTGTCTCTACCAATAAATAAAGATAATAAAAAAATTTAAAAAAGGAAACACTGACAAGACCACAGGATAAGAGGGGCACATCTCCACACAATTCCCACCCCCAGAACTCCATATCCCATCCCCTCCCCTGATAGCTTCCCTATTCTCTATCCCTCTGGGAGCATGGACCCAAGATCATTGTGGGATGCAGAAGGTGGGAGGTCTGGCTTCTGTAATTGCTTCCCCAAGCAGAACTTTTTTTTAAAAAAACTATTTTTAACCTTTTTATTGGATAAAGACAGAAGAAATTGGGAGGAAGAGAGACAGAGAGACATAGCACAGAGACCCCCACAGCCCTGCTTCATCACTTGTGAAGCTTCCCCCCTGCAGGTGGCCAGGGGCTTGAACCCAGGTCCTTGTGCACTGTAGTGTGAGCACTTAGCCAGGGGCATCACTGCCTGGCCCCTAAGCAGAACATTCTGAGTCAGCTTGTCTCACATATAGGGTCACCTCCCTCCTGTGGGTTCAGGCACTACTGTGAGTAATATTCCACCTGGCATAACAGTCACTTTCCCCTGGTCACGTGACCAGCTCACGTGAGACCCAGCCATCTCAGGCTGGCAGTTCCTCTGTCTTCTCAAACCCTGTGGAGCGATTTGCTAGAGGCAGCCACATGCTTATATATGCAAAATCCAAGAGAGTGTGTTACTGCTAAAGGATATCACTAAGAGACTGAGTATGGCTGACAGAGGGACGTGGAGGCTGAAATGTGCTGCACTGAGAGCAAACAGGATGAGATAGGAGCCGTCAGTGGCAAATGCCAACTGGAAATAATCTGAAGCTACTGGATTATTCCCAGGAGAGCTCTGCACAGTCAGATGACTGTGTGCAACTGCAGGTCACTTCACTGAGGAAATGTTGATTTACAGGGTGGGACTGTACATGTCTGCATTTCCCCAAGACAGGGAGCCAAGCACCCCATCCTCCATCAAGCCGTCATCCGCCCGCTACCAGAGGCCCTCGCTCCCCGATCAAAATAGTTTCTTTTTATTTTTAATTTATCTTTACTTATTGGATAGAGGGAGAGAGACAGAGAGGCACCTGTAGCCCTACTTCACCACTTGTAAAGCTTCCCCCATGCAGGTGGGGACCAGGGGCTCGGACCTGGCTCCTTGCACATTGTAATACATGCGCTCAACCAGGTGTGCTACCTCCCGGCCCCTAAAATAGTTTTTAATACACAGTTTATTCTTCCCCGTTACTTCCCTGCCTGCCCAAATGAGTTCTCCCTACTATGCAAGGGCTCTTAGGGGTCCTGGGTTCGAGGGGTTCTTCTTGGACCTCTCGGGGAAATACTAGATTTGAGAGGCACGTCCACGATTTCAGTCAAGAGCTGGTCAGGGGTATTTGCCTTAAAAATATCATCCAGATGTGTAACTTACCTGGGAATCACTTTCTCCTCAGGGGAGCCTATGAGTGAGGATGGGACACTGATGAGATTCCTGCTGTGTTTGTTAAAAGAGGCAGGGTGCACCCCCCTCCCTCTCCCTCTCCCTCTCCCTCTCCTCTCCTCTCCTCTCTCTCTCCCTCTCCCTCCTTCTCCCTCTCCCTCTCCCTTTCCCTCTCCCCCTCCCCCTCTCCCTCTCCCCTCCCCCTCTCCCTCTCCCTTTCCCTCTCCCCCTCTCCCCTCCCCCTCTCCCTCTCCCTTTCCCTTTCCCTCTCCCCCTCCCCTCCCCTTCCCCCTCCCTCCCTCCCTCCCTCCCTCCCTCCCTCTCTCTCTCTCTCTCTCTCTCTCTCTCTCTCTCTCTCTGAGCCATGACTGGTCTGATGAAGCATTCTGGCACAATCTCTAAGCCACCCTACTCAGAGAAAGGGGAACTGTAGACTTCTCAAGGCCCACAGGGATGCTTGGGGTGGTCATTTTTCACTCGCTCTCACAAAAGTCTCATTCAGGAGTCTGACTTTGTCTCTTCCCTTTTGTGGATGCTACAGTTTTCTTTCAAGAGCTATGCCCCCACATCTGGTTTCATGCTTCCCATTTTCCAGCGCCTGCCCCTCGCTGGGGTCGGTCTCCCCAGTCATGCCCCCACTGAGCTAGATGTTCTTACCTTTCCGTGTCACTATTACTGCTTGACCTGACAGGTCACCAGCCAAGCTCGATGATCAAGATGTCCCCGAGCTGGTTCCACCGTCTCCACTGAGCTCATTGGCCATCTCCAAAGAGGGTTTTTCTGGTCTTTACAGCTCTGGACACCCTCAGCAGTGTCCACACGGCCCCACACCCTCCTCGTGTGTGTTAGGCGTGGAGTGTGACCAGCAGAGCCCGAAACTCCCTGCTTTTGTGTGGCATCATTGATCACACTCTTCTCTCCCTCCACTTCTTTCTTTCTTTCTTCTTTCTTTCTTTCCTTCTTTCTCTCGTTCTTTCTCCTTCCTTCCTCTGTTCCTTCCTTCCTTTTTAGTCAGGGTAACTGCATAATTAACAGATTCCAGGGGCTCTTCACTTCCTTCATTTTTTTCCTTTTTATAATTCAAGATAGAGACTCTTAACATAGGAAGAGGGGGAGAGAGACGGAAGAGAGGGAGGGAGAGACACCTTCGTGCCTGTCACATGCAGTGCCCTTGTGTGGTGTGGGGCTCTAGGCTGGGTCTGCGGGGTCATAGTATACTTTCGCCTGAGCACGCCGGAGCCCAGCGTCTCAGTCATCCCTCTGGATAGAACTAAAAGGGCCGGAGTGCCTTCTCTGTGCTCATTTTCTTTCTGAGGGAAGAGCACCAGGATGATCCTGTCTGTGTGCAGTAAAGTAAGAGCTGCGTGACCTCACCGGTCACCCGTTCCATGTACAGTTCCATGTACAGTGTCCACCTGGCCTTAGAGCACCCCAGGGGCAGGCCTGGAGATTTCCTGGGGTGCAGATGGGAGACGCGACACCCTCTGCAGGGGCTGTGATTCTGTGGACAGAGGGAAGGCAGCGCAAAGGAGTGGTGCGTTCCCAGACAGTAACGGGAGAGACTGATGCTGCCGATGGTCCATACTTCGCAGTAAGGCACGAAGCCTAGTTCTCGCCCCTCTCAGGCCCAGCCATGTGCACAAGCCTAAAAAGGCAAACTAGAATCAGAACACGGAGACTTTGTTCCATTATAAGCTCAGGCAGGCAGCTAGAAGTTTGACCAAATGAAAAGCAGAGTCATTGTCAACGGCTGGATATCATGATCGATGTCTGATAAATGCACCCAGCCACTAACCAAGTGCCAGCTGCTTCTTACGAGCAACAGAAAAGACCGCATGATGTGAGGTAGGTATTTAGCTGCTTTTCCTCAGCAGGATAAAATGCAGACTTTCAATTTCTCTTCTTCCTGTGGAGAAGGAGTTTTAATCGAGAGTGAAAGAACAGAACTCCTCCGCAGGGACACGAGGCTGGTATAATCAGAAAGAAAAGACCGTATTATTTAGGATAAACAAGAAAGGAGAGGAAGTTAATTGGTTCCTGATGTTCCACATCACACAGGCCAGTGCTCTTAAAACCTAGTGGCTTATTTTTATTTGTGAATAGATTTGACTTTTTACAAAATGAGTTTTCCATCTGTGTTGGTAAAATTCCAGTCCAGGGACTTCAGTTCTGACTGCTTTGATCTGGAGCCCACCTTTCAAAGCCATAAAAAAGTCCCCCCGCCTCGCCTCCCTTATATAGAAGTACTTCCAGCCGAGAGTTAATCTGAAGGAGATGTTTATCAGCCCTGGGATGGGCATCTTGAAGCTATTCTGGGGCTTCTCCCACTTGCTCTTGTGGACACTTCTCCCTGCCAGTTTCAGGCCCTTCACTGTTTCCTGTTGCGAGTCTGCACAGCTGAGTGGTGTAACTGATGATTAAGAAGGTCATGATAGATGCAAGAAGAACTGAAGTGGGAATTGCTGTGCAAGGGAGGAGTGTACATTACTTCAGCTGCAAAACCTGATGGCTGGGGGGCTGGGATGATTCCAGAGAGCTGACAGTTTCAGCCTGGTCCGAGGGCCAGATCTAGAGCCTAGAGAGAGACTGGATTTAGAAGATAACCCAGGCCACTGCTACTGCCCCCTCTTCCTACTCGAGAAAAGCTCTCTGTCTGTCAATTATTTAAATTCACACTGGTGAGGTCATCTGCCCAGAAGAAGAACGCATTTGGCAAAGGACAGCCCCTCAACATTAAGTTGGAGGACTCGAAGAGCAGGACCAACAGCTTGAAAGCTGTCAGGAGCTGCTTGTCGCTGGCTTTGAAAGTGACTGGGATCCATGTGGATTCAGTCGGCTAGGAAGGATCGTCAGTTTCCCCAATGAATGGGTACTCATGGGATGCACCACGGGAAGGTCGATCCAATGCATCCCATCTGCCCAGAGAAGTCAGAATGGAATCTGAACAGGAACCCTGACCTCCCTGGGCAGACAACCTCACCATGTGTCCTGGAGCCTCCCCTCCCCAGAGCCCTGCCCCACTAGGGACAGACAGACACAGGCTGGGAGTGTGGATCCACCTGCCAACACCCATGTCCAGCGGAGAAGCAACTACAGAAGCCAGACCTCCCACCTTCTGCTCCCCATAAAGAATTTGGGTCCGTGCTCCCAGAGGGGAAGCTTCCAATGGAGGGGAGGGGACACGGAACTCTGGAGGTTAGAACTTTGTGGAATTATACCCTTGTTATCTTACAGTCTTGTCAGTCTTTAATGTACTTTCATTAGTAAAATTTTAACCAACTCATATCTTTTTGCTAACATAAATAATAGTAAAAAGAATTCTGAGTTGGAAGTTTTCTTCCAACCTTTTGTGCTTTAATAAAACCACAACTACTAACTATGCCTTTGTCATTCATCGATTCCTGCTGGGAAAAATTTTGAAGAGGTATTATTATTATTATTTATTCTACAAATGCACAGTTCCAAAATCACATGAAATCATTACACCTTTTAACACAAGGCATATCAGATAGAAGCTTCTCAAAAACTGGTCAGTGCAATTATGGTGAAGGGTGAAATGTGGGCTGAATATCCCTCTGTCACACACTCAGATGATGGGGAGAAAGCTGGATCAGTAGGCCAGCAGCCACCACGTTGTCCCTGAGTCCAGGAGGGTCTTTATGGGCCGGCTGGTACTTGTGGGCTTCCTGGCTCTACCACCCTCTACTCTGGAGTCTGCGTATCCAAGACTCAAGGCAGGCTGGGGTCCAGCTCACTTGCCCAAGTAAGTTTTTTGCTTTTAGTCTTTCTATTATTTTTATTTCTTTTTTTTAAGAAACTTTTTTTTTTTTTTTTTAGAATTTATTTATTTTTTTCATGAGAGAGGTAGGAGGAGAGAAAGAACCAGCCAGCACTCTGGTACCTGTGCTGCCAGGGATCAAACTCAGGACCTCATGCTTGAGAGTCCAGTGCCTTAGCCACTGCTCCACCTCCCACACCACTCTCTTCTTTCTTTTTTTTGTTGAGGGGTTAATGGTTTATAGCGTATTCATTAAAACATGGGTGCAATTTCATTATGCACGAGGATCCCCACATTCTCTTCCACTCCCCTTCCTGGCCTTACCCAGAGTCCTTTGCTTTGGTGCAATACATTTTGTCCTGTCCATGTCTCACTTGGTGTTCTCCACTCCCTGTCCCAGTATATCACACCACACTTCTAAGTGAAATCATTCGGTATTTGTCCTTGTCTTTTGGTTTATTTTGCTTAACAAGATGTCCTTAAGTTCTATCCAAGAGGATGCAAAGGAGACAACCTCACGTTTTGAACATCTGATTAGTAGTCCATCTTGGATATACGCATCAGCCGCTCGTCTGAGTAGTAATCCATCTTGGATCTATGCACCAGCCGCTTGTCTGAGTAGTAGTCCATCTTGGATCTACGCACCAGCCGCTCGTCTGAGTAGTACCATCTTGGATCTACGCACCAGCCGCTCATCTGAGTAGTAGTCCATCTTGGATATATGCACCAGCCGCTCGTCTGAGTAGTAGTCCATCTTGGATAGCCGCTCATCTGATTAGTAGTCCATCTTGGATCTACGCACCAGCCGCTCGTCTGAGTAGTAGTCCATCTTGGATCTACGCACCAGCCGCTCGTCTGAGTAGTAGTCCATCTTGGATCTATTCACCAGCCACTCATCTGAGTAGTAGTCCATCTTGGATATACACACCAGCCGCTCATCTGAGTAGTAGTCCATCTTGGATAGCTGCTCATCTGAGTAGTAGTCCATCTTGGATACATACACCAGCCGCTCGTCTGAGTAGTAGTCCATCTTGGAGATGTATACCAGTCGCTCATCTGATGTTGGACATTTGGGTTATTTCCAGGTCTAGCAACTACAAACTCCTCTGTGAACACAGGTGTACACAGATCTCTTCTGAGAGGCGTTTCTGTCTGTTTTGGGTAAATCTCCAGGAGAAGAATTGCTGAGTTGTAGTGTAGGTCCATGTCTAGTTCCTGAGAAATCTCCAGACTGCTGTCCACAAGGAGGGACCACCTTTCACTCCCACCAGCAGTGCAGAAGTGAGCCCTCACCCCACATTCTCATCAACATTTGCCATCTCTCTCCTTTCTGGTGCATGGCAGTCTCACGGGTGTAAAGTGGTATCTCAGTGCCTTTATTTGCATTTCTCTGATGAGCAGTGACTTTGAGTGCCTTCTCAGCTATCTGTTACCCCTCTGAGTCTCTCCCTCAGTGAAATGTCTGTCCATGTCCTGACCCCATTTTCTAATGGGGTTGCTTGGTTTTGTTTGTTTGTTTGTTTTGTGCTTAGTGTACTGAGCTCTTTATGCATGTTGGTTATTAGTGCCTTGTCTGATGTGTCATGTAAAGGTCTGCTCCCTTGCCGCAGGCCGTCTTTCTGTTTGGGTGCTGGTACCTTTGCTGTGCAGAAGCTCTTCAGTTTGATGTAGTCCCATTGGTTTATTATCACTTTCAATTTCTTTTTAAACATTTATTTATTTATTTATTCCCTTTTGTTGTCCTTGTTGCTTTATTGTTGTTGCTTTTGATGTCACTGTTGTTGGACAGGACAGAGAGAAGTGGAGAGAGGAGGGGGAAGACAGAGAGAGGGAGAGAAAGACAGACACCTGCAGACCTGCTTCACCACTTGTGAAGCAACCCCCCTGCAGGTGGGGAGCTGGGGGCTCGAACCAGGATCCTTATGCCAGTCCTTGTGCTTTGCACCACCTGCATTTAACTCATTGTGCTACTGCCTGACTCCCCACTTTCAATTTCTTTGCTGTAGGATTTGAAGATTTTTAGAAGCGTAGGTCATGCAGTGTCCTTTCAATGTTTTCTTCTTCTCTGTATTTGATAGTTTCTGGTTTAATACTCAAGTCCTTGATCCACTTGGAGTTGACTTTTGTGCATGGTGATAAGTGATGGTTAAACTTCATCTGCTTGCATGTTTCAATCCAGTTTGCTCACCACCATTTATTGAAGAGATTCTCATTTTTCCACTTACTGGTTTGGGCCTACTTGTCAAAAATTAGTTGGCCATAGATGTAGGGGGTTACTTCTGGGTCTTCAATTTTATTCCACTGATTTACATGACTATTTTGATTCCAGTGCCCCAAGTAAGTTTTCTAATTTCAATCTTTATTTATGATGCACTTAAATACTGAGCCAAGGAAGGACAAGAGAGGTGGCAGTAGGGTGGAAGAAATGAGAAAGAACAATAGATAGAGGAAAGTGATAAAGGAAGACTGAAAACCCAAAAGTATGGCCACACATTCCACTAAGCTTCCAAGAAGGAAGAAAGGAAAAAAGAAAGGGAGACATTAAAGATTAAAAAACAAAACAAAACCAACCAAACAAAAAAACCTAAAAGGATGGCAGTCTTAGCTAAGGTTTTCCTTCCTTATGCTTCCCTATCATCCTGTAGGCTTGTAAAATGAGTCCTTCTGCGATACGCGCTTAGTTCCTTGTCAGAGCCCTGAAGTCTCCATGTTAACAAGAAAAGTGCTCAGTCATCACACTGCTGAGGAAAGGAGGGGGACGTGGTCATAGAAGTGCATATTAAAACTAAAATGACACTAATGAATCGTGAGAGTCAAGCTTCTAAAAACGGAAGCAACTTGCTGCAGAAGTTCTTAGCCCATAACATGCAAATTTTGCCTGTTGAGGTGAAAGAGAAGACAGAAAGGAGAAGTAGATGACTAGCTTGCTGCTGAGGCATTGAGAAAACTAGCCTAAATTTGACCCTGGATGCCTTGATCACTAGGCCAGTCACGTGCTTGAACATTTCTCTGTGTAATGGGAGGTATAAAATAGGGAAATCACAAGAAAGCACTGTTAGAAATAAAGGAGTGATTGAATGCATGGCTGTAACTCCCAGAAGTCATATCTGTAAGAGAGGAAGCAGAAATCTCTGTGTAGGGGAAAGAAAACCTGACCATAAGAGAGAGGTTATAGCAGGATTATTGCTGGGGCATGGTACAGACACTTGGTGGTCAATTTTTTCTTTTCTTGGACAGAGACAGAGAAATACTGACCAGATGGGGGGGGATAAAGGGGGACAGAGAAAGAGAGACACCTGCAGCACTGATTCACTGACCCGGAGCTTAACCCAGGTCCCTGCAAATGGTAACGTGTGCATGACCAGGTGGACCACTGCCTAACCCCACTGGGGTCTGATTTCATTTCATCTTTTTTTTTTTTTTATAAGCTCCTTTAGAAGGACATTTATTCCTTCTGTTACAGCAGGGCCATGATTTCTGAATTATCTCTACTTGTGGCAGAAATATGTGATCAAGCAAGAAGTTACAATACATTGAGTGGGATAACAAAGAATTTAAAAATGTTCTCTCCATATAGAGTAGCAGTAGTTGCATTTTGCTCTCTGTAGTCAACTAGGAAAAAGCAACAAGAATCACTGAGAACTCAACTAGGTAAGGCCAGGATCTCTTCAAAAGCCCACTAAGCTACGGCTGAGTGGAAACTCCTGTGGCTCGTAGACAGTGAGGGCCTGGCGGACAGATTTATGGGCCTAAAAGGCTGTACTCGGGAGTGGCAAGTGCCAGTCCAGGAGTTTGCCGGCTGATACACCACTTCTAGTCCAAGTTTCACCAATGTTGAAGGGAGGGTAAATTACCTAAAAGTCACCAATTTACAACTGTGGGTTCCATTGTCGTTGCCACTCAGAGGCTGGAGCAGCCACTGGGAAGCCTCTGCTGACAATGAGGGCACAGAACTGGGCGGTGACTCAGGACAGAATCTACCCTCCTGGAGGTCTGGAACTGTGGCTATAAAGGAGGGGCTTTTCACATTGTTGTCCTGATAAACTAGAAAAACAAACAAACAACAAAAAAGGTAAATATTCACCACAGAAGAGATCCAGAAGGTCAATAAACACATGAAAAAAATGCTCCAAGTCACTGATTGTCAGAGAAATGCAAATCAAGACAACAATGAGATACCACTTCACTCCTGTGAGAATGTCACACATCAGAAAAGGTGACAGCAAAAAATGCTGGGGTCAGTGTGGAGACTAAGGAAACCACACTGGGTCCTCTGTCATCCTTTTTGGACCTGTACTCTCCCCCTCACCCACCCCAGAGTTCTTTACTTTGGTGCAATACACCAGCTCCAGTTCAGGTTCTACTTGTGTTTTCTCTTCTGATTTTGTTTTTCAACTTCTGCCTGAGAGTGAGATCATCCCATATTCATCCTTATATTTCTGACTTATTTCACTTAGCATGATTTCTTCAAGCTCCATCCAAGATCGGCTGAAAACGGTGAAGTCACCATTTTTAACAGCTGAATAGTATTCCAGTGTGTATCGACCACAACTTGCTCAGCTACTCATCTGCTGTTGGACACCTGGGTTTCTTCCAGGTTTTGGCTATTACAAATTGTTCTGCTAAGAACATACATGTACACAGATCATTTTGGATGGGTGTTTTGGGTTCCTTAGGATATATCCCCACGAGAGGAATTGCAGGATCATAGGGAAGGTCCATTTCTGGCCTTCTGAGAGTTCTCCAGACTGTTTTCTACAGAGGTTGGATCAATTGACATTCCCACCAGCAGTGCAGGAGGGTTACTTTGATGCCAAAACCTCTCCAGCATTTTCTCTTTCCTTTTCTGATGTACGACATTCTCACAGGAGTGAAGTGATATCTCATTGTTGTCTTGATTTGCATTTCTCTGAAAATCAGAGACTTGGAGCATATTTTCATGTGTTTCTTGGCCTTTTGGATCTCTTCTGTGGTGAATTTTCTGTCCATGTCCTCTCCTCATTTTTGGATGGGGTTATTTGTTTTCTTGTTGTTGAGTTTGGCAAGCTCTTTATATATTATGGTTATTAGCCTCTTGTCTGATGTGTGGCATGTAAAGATCTCCCATGCTGTGAGGGGTCTCTTGGTTTGGGTAGTGGTTTCTTCTGTTATGCAGAAGCTTTTAAATTTGATGTAGTTCCATGGGTTTATACTTGCCTTAGTCTTTTTTTGTAACTGGATTCATTTCGTTGAAGATGTCTTTAAAATTTATGCGGAAAAGAATTCTGCCAATATTTTCCTCTAAGTATCTGATACTTTCTGGTCTAACATCCAAGTCCTTGATCCACTTGGAATTTACTTTTGTATTTGGTGAAATATAGTGGTTCAGTTTCATTCTTCTGCATGTTTCAACCCATTTTTTCCAACACCATTTGTTGAAGAGACTCTGCTTTCTCCATTTCATAGTCTGGGCCCCTTTGTCAAAGATTAGATGTCCATAGGTGTAGGGGCTTACTTCTGGGCTCTCAGTTCTATTCCACTGGTCAGTGTTTCTATTCATGTTCCAGTACCAAGCAGTTTTGATGACAATGGCTCTATAATACAATGTGAGATCTGGGAGTGTGATGCCTCCAGTTCTGTTCTTTCTTCTCAAGATTGTTTTGGCAATTCTAGGTCTTTTCTGGTTCCAGATAAACATTTGTAGCATTTGTTCTATTCTCCTAAAAAAATGTGGTTGGGATTTTGATGGGTATAGCATTAAATTTGTATATGGCTCAAGGTAGTATATTTATTTTAGATGTGTAGTACTCTGTTATAAAAAAAATAACCATAAAAAAATTTGCCAACTGCTAGGAAAAGGAAAAAAGTTACAAAGGTAGAGCTATCAGACCTGTATCAGGCTTCTCTTCACAAACCCTAGAGGCAAGGAGAGAGTGGAATGACATATACAAAAGTACTAAAAAGACAGGGAATTCCAGCCACAGATTTTGTATCCTGCAAAACTATTACTCAAATATGAGGGAGAAATAAATTTTTTCTTAAATGTCCAAAATCTAAAGGTATTTGTTGCCATCAACCCCTCCTTACAAGAATTACTGAAAGGAGTCCCACAAGGACAGAAAAAGGAAAGGAGTATACATCCTAAGGGAGGTGAACAGCAGTAGACTAGAACTAATAACACAATAAAAACATAAAAAAATAATGAAACAGAAAAGGGGAGGGAACTAATAGACAAAATTGTTCTATTAAATGTTAATCAAGACAAATTTAAAAAATATTCCTAACTACTCCAGTTCTGACAGCAGAGAACCAAGAGCCCCTGGCCTCATTTGAGAAGGTCTGTCTTGCATTCCTTTGTCAAGGGCAAAAATGAAAGAATAGAATAGAATAGATTAAAATAAAATATAATATAATAAAATGAACTCATGAAGACGGGAGAAAAACAAAAGGACATCTGAACAGAGCTACTCTTTCAGTGTATTGAAAGAGATGGTTTTGATGAACCTATTATAAAGTTATATAAAGACATTATATGAGTACCATCCACATAGAAATGTCATGTCCATATACTAATAAATGGATATATTCTAGAATAAGAATGTGAAGCATTGTATAACATTATATAAACATCCTATTTATGTTGACTACAGGCTGTAACTAACATGACTCATGTTCTATTGATTTTGTCTTGGTTGAATATTCATTTATTTATTTATTTATTTATTTATATTTATAAAAAGGAGACATTGACAAAACCATAGGATAAAGAGGGGTACAACTCCATACAATTCCCATCACCAGAACTCCATATCCCATCCCCTCCCCTGATAGCTTTCCTATTCTTTATCCCTCTGGAGTATGGACCCAAGGTCATTGTGGGGATGCAGAAGGTGGAAGGTCTGGCTTCTGTCATTGCTTCCCTGCTGAACATGGGCGTTGACAGGTGGTGGGGTGGGGGATGGGGTTAGGTTTCTTGTTGTTTCCCTGAGTGGTTCTGTGCTCTGTGTTGTGTACATATATATTTTTTCTCTGTATGATTTCAGTCTGAAACCAAGCCTCAGGGGTTTGCCGCTGGGCTGCAGCTGTGTTCAGAGCAGCAGGGCTTACGTTACCAAGTAGCCTCCAGCTGGTGTAAACGTCCTTTATGTATGTCTGCCTTGATTTGACGACAGACCAGGCCACTTTTGGTCAGAACTGCCATTTGTCCTTGCCTATAGTTTTGTAGGCAAACACCCCTGAGGCCAGTGGATTACAAGCTCACAGGTCCCCCTCTCTCAGCCACACTGCGTGGTACCTTGATTGTACATGGAGGAAAAATGGCACTGTGCTTTGCTGGAGTTCTTAAAATCTTGTGTGTTTGGCTTCAACCCCACATCCCTTCTCGTCCCAACTACCACTAGCACCCACCTGAGACCAGAGTACTTCTGCAGTGGTTTCGGCTGTATAGTTGATGGATTTGTGAAGTTCAATAGTTGTAGATATTTGTTGTTTGGGGAGAATCTGTTCTGTTTTCTGTTACTCCATGGCTACACCCCTTGGAAGTCTCAAGGAATATTTTTGAAAAGCTGAAATCAAGACTGGAATTTTTTTTTACTTAAGTATCTTAATATTTCAAGGAACAGACAAGAATTAGAGTTATGCTATCAGACATTTTTTTTTTCTTCCTCCAGTTGCGGGGTCTCAATACCAGCACTGGCAAACGCTAGAAGAAGAATGCCAGCACTATGAATCCACTGCTTCTGGAAGCCACCCACCTCTTTTGATAGGACAGAGAGAAATTGAGAGAGGGGAAGACAGAGAGGAAGAGAAAGATAGAAATCTGCAGACCTGCTCCACCACTTGTAAAGTGACGCCCCTGCAGGTTGGGCAATGAGAGCTCAGACCGGGATCCTTGCGTGGGTCCCTGTGCTTTGTACTAAGTGTACTTAACCTGGTGCATTACTGTCCAGCCCCAGCTTTACTGGCTATTATCCTCCTTCCACTTCAGTTGGAGAAGACTATGATAAAATAGCCCTTCTCATCAATGCAAACAAAAGTCCCAAGACTCTGTAGCTTTGATCCTAACAGGAACACTGGCTCACTTGAATATTGATCAAAGCAACTGGAACTTGAACACATTAAATAGGCAGAAAAACATCATAGGAAAATTTATATCAACACAAAACAGGAGAAAGGAATTTCAGTGTGTTGTTAGAGTGAACACAGATGCTGGGTAAGAAAACATCAACAGCACACTCCCCAAACATTTGCCTGTGGAGCTGACCTGGACCAGTCGTAGTATGACTTCTTTTTTTCTTTTTAAGAGACAGAGAAGTAGAGAGTGAAAGAGCCACAGCATCAGATCTTCCCTCAGTGTAGTAGGGAACATGACTAGGATGGTTTCTTGTATTTTTAATTTCTTTATTGGAGGATTAATGGTTTACAGTTGACAGTAAAATGTAGTAGTTTGTACATGTATAACATTTCCCAATTTTCCACATCACAATTCAATCCCTACTAGGTCCTTTTCTGCCATCCTATTTCCAGGACCTGAACCCTACCGACCCCCACCCCAGAGTATTTTTTTATTATTATTTCTTTATTGGGGAATTCATGTTTTATATTCAACATTAAATACAATAGTTTGTACGTGCATAACATTTCTCAGTTTTCCGTGTAACAATACAACCCCCACTAGGTCCTCTGTCATCCTTTTTGGACCTGTACTCTCCCCACCCACCCACCCCAGAGTCTTTTACTCTGTTGCAATACACCAACTCCAGTTCAGGTTCTACTTAGTGTTTTCTCTTCTGATCTTGTTTTTCAACTTCTGTCTATGAGTGAGATCATCCCATATGCATCCTTCTGTTTCTGACTTATTTCACTTAACATGAATTTTTCAAGGTCCATCCAAGATAGGCTGAAAACGGTGAAACCACCATTTATAACACCTGAGTATTGTTCCATTGTGTATATATACTGCAACTTGCTCAGCCACTCATCTGTTGTTGGACACCTGGGTTGCTTCCAGGTTTTGGCGATTACAAATTGTGCTGCTAAGAACATATGTGTACACAAATCTTTTTGGATGGGTGTGTTGGGTTCCTTAGGATATATCCCCAGTAAAGGAATTGCAGGATTAAGGTAGGTCCATTTCTAGCCTTCTGAGAGTTCTCCAGACTGTTCTTGACAGAGGTTGGACCCATTGACATTCCCACCAGCAGTGCAGGAGGGTTCCTTTGACCCCACACCCTCCCCAGCATTTGTTGCTGTTACCTTTTCTGATGTGTGACATTCTCACAGGAGTGAAGTGGTATCTCATTGTTGTCTTGATTTGCATTTCTCTGACAATCAGTGACCTGGAGCAATTTTTCATGTGTTTGTTGGCCTTTTGGATCTCTTCTGTAGTGAATATTCTGTTCATATCCTCTGCCCACATTTGGATGGGACCATTTGCTTTCCTGTTGCTAAGCTTGCGGAGCTCTTTATATATTTTGGTTATTAGCCTTTTGTCTGATGTATGGCATGTAAATATCTATTCCCATTCTATGAAGGGTCTCTTGGTTTGGGTAGTGGTTTCTTTTGCTGTGCAAAAGCTTTTTAATTTGATGTAGTCCCATAGGTTTATGCTTGCCTTAGTCTTCTTTGTAATTGGACTCATTTCATTGAAGATGCCTTTAAAATTTATACAGAAAATAGTTTCACCAATATTTTCCAGATTTTCTAAGGTTTGGTATAGATAGGACATTTGCCACAATGATAGTAAGATTATGCTCACATTAGTGAGGACTGAAGCCTTTAAGACCCAAGTCTACTGTTTTCTCAACCAGGCTGCATTAACTGGGACTTAAACAGTGAAGAATGGAGAGTAGTGACAAACATAGACTCTACTGGGTTTCCCGCCCCAGGGTGAAATCCTTCTGCTTTGCTCCTATTCCATCTCCTCCTCCACTTCCTCTTCCCTCCACTTCCTCCGTTTTCCCTTCCTCTTTCTCCTCCTTCTCTCCCTCTTCTTCCTCCTCCTCTTCTTCCACTTCTCCCTCCTCCCTTCCTCCTCCTCTTCCTCCACTTTTCCCTCCTCCCTTCCTCCTCCTCTTCCTCCACTTTTCCCTCCTCCCTTCCTCCTCCTCTTCCTCCACTTCTCCCTCCTCTCTTCCTCCACTTCTCCCTCCTCCCTTCCTCCTCCTCTTCCTCCACTTCTCCCTCCTCCCTTCCTCCTCCTCTTCCTCTTCCTTTTCCTTATTTATTTTCTTTTAATTTCTTTATTGGAGGTTTAATGGTTTACAGCCAACAGTAAAGTACAACAGTTTGTATATGTATAAAATGTCTCAGTTTTCCACAGAATAATTCACCCCCACCCCAGAGTCTTTTACTTTGGTGCCATACACCAACTCCAGTCCATATGGGCAAACTTTTTATTATTAACATAATTTACATTTGCACTTTACCAAATTAACTACAGAGATCAGGGTATTAAAAGAATAATTTGAATAATCAAATGAAAGTAACCCATATACACTTTTGATCTCAGTGTCTTCAAGTTAGTTTTGGTATATTTCTTTTTTTTAAATTTTTTATTTATAAAAAGGAAACATTGATAAAACCATAGGATAAAAGGGTTACAACTCCACACAATTCCCACCACCAGAAATCTGTATCCCATCCCCTCCCCTGATAGCTTTCCTATTCTTTATCCCTCTGGGAGCATGGACCCAGGGTCGTTGTGGGGTGCAGAAGGTGGGAGGTCTGGCTTCTGTAACTGCTTTTCTGCTTAACTTTCATTTACTTCTTTTTTTATTTTATTAATTTTTTTATAAAAAGGAAACACTGACAAAACCATAGGATAAGAGAGGTACAACTCCACACAATTCCCACCACCAGAACTCTATATCCCCTCCCCTCCCCTGATAGCTTTCCTATTCTTGAGAGCTCCATTGGAGGTTCTAGCAGGGAAGCGCTGATACTCCTATACCCTCAACCTAAGATAGGTCATTCTCTATTAGGGGGAAGGCCGTCTTCTTTGACGGAGCACGAAGCTTTTGGAGGGATGCACATGGAGCAGTGAGGGAGGAAGGGGACACCCGCCTAGCCAACCAGATCAGCAGAATCAACCCTGGTGATCAGTGGGATGACAGATGTCGCAGCCAGATCATCCTCACATCCAGCTTTCCTATTCTTTATCCCTCTGGGAGCATGGACCCAGGGTCATTGTGGGGTGCAGAAGGTGGAAGGTCTGGCTCCTGTAGTTGCTTCCCCACTGAACATGGGTGTTGGCAGGTGGATCCATACTCCCAGCCTGTCTCTCTCTTTCCCTAGTGGGGCAGGGCTCTGGGGAAGTGGGGCTCCAGGACACATTGGTGGGGTCGTCTGTCCAGGGAAGTCTGGTCGGCATCCTACTAGCGTCTGGAACCTGGTGGCTGGAAAGAGAGTTAACATACAAAGCCAAACAAATTGTTGACCAATCATGGACCTAAAGGCTGGGACAGTGCAGATGAAGTGTGGGGGTCTCCGTTCTGTAGATAGCTGGTAGGCAGATTTTAGTTATATTCCAAAGGGCCTGTGGCTATACTGAGAGTTGGTGATATAGTGGTGAGCCTCACTACCTTCCTCTTTCTTTTTCTACTCTTCCTCCTACGCTTCTCCCTCCTCCTCTCTTCCTCCTCCTCTTCCTCCACTTCTCCCTCCTCCTCCCTTCCTCCTCCTCTTCCTCCACTTCTCCCTCCTCCCTTCCTCCTCCTCTTCCTCCACTTCTCCCTCCTCTCTTCCTCCTCCTCTTCCTCCACTTCTCCCTCCTCTCTTCCTCCTCCTCTTCCTCCACTTCTCCCTCCTCTCTTCCTCCTCCTCTTCCTCCACTTCTCCCTCCTCTCTTCCTCCTCCTCTTCCTCCACTTCTCCCTCCTCTCTTCCTCCTCCTCTTCCTCCACTTCTCCCTCCTCCCTTCCTCCTCCTCTTCCTCCACTTCTCCCTCCTCTCTTCCTCCTTCTCTTCCTCCACTTCTCCCTCCTCTCTTCCTCCTTCTCTTCCTCCACTTCTCCCTCCTCTCTTCCTCCTTCTCTTCCTCCACTTCTCCCTCCTCCCTTCCTCCTCCTCTTCCTCCACTTCTCCCTCCTCCCTTCCTCCTCCTCTTCCTCCACTTCTCCCTCCTCCCTTCCTCCTCCTCTTCCTCCACTTCTCCCTCCTCTCTTCCTCCTCCTCTTCCTCCACTTCTCCCTCCTCCCTTCCTCCTCCTCTTCCTCCACTTCTCCCTCCTCTCTTCCTCCTCCTCTTCCTCCACTTCTCCCTCCTCCCTTCCTCCTCCTCTTCCTCCACTTCTCCCTCCTCTCTTCCTCCTCCTCTTCCTCCACTTCTCCCTCCTCCCTTCCTCCTCCTCTTCCTCCACTTCTCCCTCCTCCCTTCCTCCTCCTCTTCCTCCACTTCTCCCTCCTCTCTTCCTCCTCCTCTTCCTCCACTTCTCCCTCCTCCCTTCCTCCTCCTCTTCCTCCACTTCTCCCTCCTCTCTTCCTCCTCCTCTTCCTCCACTTCTCCCTCCTCTCTTCCTCCTCCACTTCTTTCTCCTCCTCCTCCACTTCTTCCTCCTTCCCTTCCTCCTTCTCCTCCTCCCCCACTTCTCCCTCCCCCCTTTCTCCTCTTCTTCCTCCACTTCTCCCTCATCCCTTCCTCCTTCCTCTGCCTCATTGTCCCCTCCTCAGCCCCCTTCTTCTGTAAGCAGATCACCTCTCCTCTCATCTCTGGCTGTGACCGCTTCCAGGACTGGGCCTAGGACCTTTCACTGGCAAATCCTCTGCATTAAGGCTGTGCTACATATCTGGCTGGAAATTCCACTTCAGTCACACTTTGACCTTAAATAAGTTACTGGATTTCACTATCCCTTAGTTATTTTACCTATAAAGTAGAAATAATAATCGCATTGACCTCAGAGTTGACATGAACCTTATATTTACTAATATGTATATAAATTAAGATTTCTTGGGCCGGGGAGAGAACATAGTAGTTGTGTATGAAGGTTCAGTCCCTACCACCACCAGTAGCCTGAACTAAACTGTGCTATGGTTAAAAATAAATATTTACGGATTTTGTAAATGTATATGAATGACTTTGTTCACTGTTACTTAATTTACACATACATGTTAAATTTAATGAATAAAGTTAGAGAAGTATTATTGAATGGTAAGTTCCTTGCTTGAAGAAACAACCAAAGCACAAGACCGATGGTTTCTTTTTATGAATCCTGCCTGAATGACCCGCATTTGAGTAAGAAACTGGGAATGACATCCCAGTGGAAAAATGGTCTAATAAGCCTGCCCTGGCTTCCCAGTCCTGGGATGGAATAATTTATGGGAATGCTCACAAGGTTTCTAAATGCTGCAATCAAGTCACTGGATGGAGAACGCTACCACATCAAGTTCCAAACAATGAAAACATCAGTTTCTTCCTGGAACACTTCCAACCATCTGGTATTCATATGTTGTTTGTAGGGGTGGTTATTGTACAGACATAATAACCCAATCCCACCTCTAGGCTAGAAGCTTTCATGAAGGAAGTTTACCCTGGCCATTTGGGACTGGTTATTATGACCAGAAGAGCCCCCCACCCCCAACTATTCCACTGGTAAAGTTTCAAATCTGGATCTTTTTTTCCAAGAGCACACAAAAAAGGACTTTCAAAGATCCTTGTAGAATGCACAAAAAGAGGGCAAGAGATTTTAACATCTGACAAATTTTCTCAGTCAAATTTTTAAACAAGAGATGTCCTATTATAAGCTCTGGTTATAGTCTTAATGGTGATAATTTATCTCATCTCAGAAACATACTTAGACACTGATAGTTCTCTTATGCTTTAGAAGCTGATATTGAGTCAAATTTGGAGTACAGGTGGTAATGGCACTTAGCTTGTTTTAATGCACTACTACTTCTGCTGGCATAGTATCTGTTCCCTTTACTGTGGGACTTGGCCTACAGTCAAAGGTTCACTCATTCACTTAAAATTAAGTAAGCAACAAGCATTTTTTAAATCTCTGCTAGCTCCAGATACTCAGTCAGTTATATCCATTTTAAAGAGAGTAAAAATAAGAGTTTCAAAGAAATAAGACCAATGAGTTATTAAAAGGACTGATATAAAATAAAATGCCAATAGCATGAAGGACTTAAAAAAGTAGTTGAATAAAATAAAAAAGAAGATAGAAGACAAAAGGAAAACCTGCAGGAAAACTTAAAAGAAAAATTTACTGGAAATGAAATCTATACTGAAGTAATTCAGGAAAAGGGATCATGGGTGACCGAAGCAGTCAAGTGAGTTTCACACTGTGCGGTCTCGTAGGTGCGGGGGTCAGACAAAGGAGACAATGACAAGACAGCAGCTGAATGGCAAACAGAAAACAAGAAGAAACCACCTTATGGAGGGGACTGCGGCAGAACAAATGGAGCCAAAGTAGCAGCAGACCAGATACGGAGAGATCAGCAGCTTATATGCCTGTTAAATACCAAGCTGGTTTTATGGATATGAGTAGATTTTGAGACGACAACATAACTCTCTTTTTTTAAGAGAACAGGAAAATTTCAAAGATGTGTACAGATTAGAGGATACTCAATGCATAATGTCTTGCTGGGAAATGCAAAGTTTAGTCAAGTAGCTGAGTTGTGTAGCAAACTTACAGAATTTAAGAATAACTGGGACTGGGAGTACAGCACTTGGTTGAATGCACACATCACAGTGTGCAAAGACCCGTGTTCACCTGGCCCCCACCTGCAGGAGGAGATTTTCACGAGCGGTGAAGCAGAGCTGCAGGTGTCACTCGGTCTCTCTCTTGGATAGTCCTATCAATTTCTCTCTGTCTCTATCAAATAAACAAATATTTAAAAAAGAATTTTTGAACTGGTACTATAAAGGAAGAATAAAATGAATTTAATATTCAGCTTTAGATAGCATCGATGATCACAAAATAAACCCAAGGAATTAAGTATGAAGTATCTGACTATACATAAAAGTTAATGCTGTATCAGAAAATTAACAGCATTCATAAGTATATCTTTAATGTGCTTTTTTTCTATAAAGAGTAGAAAGTTTTTAGCAAAAAATACTATTCAAAATGAAAGAATCATTCTACAGAGATAGGTGGACAAAGGGTAGATCACATGACAGATATAGTTGGGACAAGGTGAAATTCTTGGCAAAAATAAGACTATGACAAAACAAATAGTCAACGAAAAGTTCACTGAAAGTGACATTTACTTTTTTCAGATTGAGTTCTCTGCGGAGAAATGCTGTGACAGTCGGTGCCCAATGTTTATTGGGCTTTCTCTCTATGAAAAGCAGAGCAGCAGGGCAGGGCAGGGGCCTTGGGATGGCCGCAGGAACCCAAAGGCCGTCTTTGCTAGCCGCGAGGGATCTTGAGAGGGAGCAGAGGCAGCCGGCAGAGACACCCCTCCCAGGACAGAACCGCTAGACCCTGGGGCCATCCATGTGCTCCCTCAGTCTGAGTCCATCCCTAAGACTCTGGAAGTTGGTTTTCTAACTAACTAGTCCTCCCTCCCCCACTATGCATATGCTATTCCTCTCACCTCCACCAGCCTTCCTGTGGCTCTGTGCTCAGGGGAACTACCCTCTCAGCTGCGGTATTTTGTCCTCTGATCAGCACAGCAGGGCAGGGGTGCCAAGAGGTGCTAACCCTGCCTGCACGGGTCCCACACATGCTGCTCTGTGCACACACGCCACACCAGCTGCCCTGTCCTGCTGCTAAGTGTTCGGGTAGTGACTGAGGCTCTTGTCTGCTGGACCCACAGAAGAACTCCAGAAACCCAGGCGGCCGCTCACTGTTGACATCAATGGGCCTTTTGTTGTGTCCCCGGGTCAGAAAGAACCTTTTCCTTATCCCTCTTCCTGCCTCATTTCAGCAAACCTGATTCCTTCAAGCTCAGAAACAGAAATGTGAAGCATGGACTGAGTTTGACATATTTCACCAGAGCAAGGGACTCCGGGGAGTGAGAGGTGAGGTGAGTGAGGGAGAACTTGGGGTCCTGGTGCAAAGGGCCCTAGGCTGGGGGTGAGCGTTTTGCAGGCACTGTCATGGTGGGTTGAGAAGCTGTACCCATGTGTCAGCATGTCTGCTGGGAACACTCACCCCTCCAATAAAAGAGAGAACACTCTGCCTCACAGCACTGGGGTTGTGGAGAGAGAAGCAAAAGGGTCACAGAGGCCAGTTAGAGTGATATTGAAGTGGAGAAGCTTCTGCTTCCGCCCGGACCTTCTTTAGTCTGTGTGATGGAGGCTTGCCATCCTAAAGGGCGCCCTGTCTTCACAGGGCACTACCTCCACAGTACTGATATCTTCACAGGACAGTCACTCTCAGAAAGAAGTTTCTGGAGGGGACACATTGTTCGCTGCAATGAACTGATCCCTGTCTCTCCCCGGTTCATATGTTGAGGTTCTGCCCTCTAGTAGTCCAGAATGTGATTATACCAGGAGTCTGGGGACTCACAGTGGAAGTTAAGGTGAACAGAGGTCATATGGGGGGGGGGGAGATTAGTAGGGCTGACATCCTTACAAAAGCAGACATTAGTGTTCACGCAAAGACCAGGCAGAGGGACAGTAAGGAGAAGACATGCGAAAACCACCCACCACCTACAAGTCTAGGGCAGAGGCTTCTTGTAAAACAAAATGCCACCAACAGCTTGATCCTGGACTGGCAGGATTTAGAGCAGGAAGACAACACATTTCTAGTGCTTAGGCCACCCAGCACATGCCCTCCGTCACGGCAGCCCTAGTAAACCAACGTGGCAGGCCTGGGGCTCAACAGTGCCACAAGGCACCATGGTATCCAGAAAGTATTTATTTCTCTGTATTTCATATGGAATCTGTTCTGCATCTTCTATTCAGAGCTGTTGAAAAACACAAACTAAATTCTTTGGGCATTTTCTTCTCTTCTGAGGATATTACACACCCCACCCAGGTCAATCACCATTCATTCCAGAACAACGTTTTTTTGGATTCAACATTAAATTATTTAATTTATTTATTTATTGGATAGAAACAGGCAGAAATCCATCGATAGGGAAGGAGAGATAGAGAGTGAGAGAGACACCTGCAGCCCTGCTCTACCACTCGTGAAGCTTCCCCCTGCAGGTAGGGACCAGGGGCTGGAACCTGGGACATACTCTCCCCCTCTCTGTCTTCTCTCCTCTCTCCATTTCTTTCTGTCCTATCCAACAACAATGACGACATCAATAACAACAACAATAATTACAACAATAAACAACAACAAGGGCTATTGGTATGCTTCTAAATTCTGCTCTAAGACCCCTTCTGTTTCATTGGTTTAATCCCCCCTGCTTAACACTGTCTTCTGTTTACACAAACCACTGTTAACTAAGCACCGCCCTGCCTCCAGGGCATTGGTTTAATTACACTGGTTCATACTCTCTTTTTGCTCCGCCCCCTCTCCTTGTCACACCCTGATTTCCACCACTCTCTTTTTGCTCCACCCTCTCTACGTCACATCCTGTTTCCACCCTACTTGGCGAGTATATATACAGTTGCTCTGTCACCAGAATCATCAGAAGCACTTCACCAGGACTTCTGTCTCTAACAGGCTCTGGAGAGAGCCTATAAGCTGATCTGCACTGGCAGCCCCGGGATATATAAGGACAGGATTGTGATTAGAGATAGCTTAGATTGTGCTGTGTTCCACATGAATAAAGATTGAACTGCGTACCACTCAGCCATGAGTCCCTGGTCGTCTCTCCCGCCCGTGAAGCTAGCCTGGCAAAGGGCAACAAAAGTGAATAAATAAATATTTTAAAAACTTAAAAAAAATTCTATGCAATAAGTGGAAATTGGTAAGACATTCAAACAACAAAGCAAAGAAGCAAAGACTGGAAGCACCAGCAAGGCGCTCGACAGTGATGACTGTGATGCTCAGATTCCCTTACAGAATCGAAGACATCTTGAAACAACAGTTCAGAAATGATAGGGAGAGTCAAAAGATATATTTATTTAAACAACTATTTTTTGCTAGAATAAATAAAAGTGACTAGCATCTCCAGTGATCCTAGTTCACTATGACTTGGAATTTTATTATTTCAAACTTTTCATCGTATAGAAAGAGGTGACTATACTTGGACACACTGAGACTTATTTGCACATATGCAGCAGTGCATCATAGTAACGCTTCCCCCAGACACAATTATAAAGAGTCTAGTTCTACGTAGGAGTCGAATCATGTTCTGCTCTTAGGTGTGACAGTGATGAAGTGTGATTAATCACAATAATCCAACACCTGCCCTGGATGTGACGGATAAACACCAATCTACAAGACTTTATTCTGTAAACTTCTTTTATAAACATTACTGCATGTGAGGCCCAAATTATTTTGCTTTGATTGCAAGGTATTTATGTCCAATTACAGCAACACATTGTCACTGTCTCTTGCTTTGTTGAGACGAGTCTGCCTTCCACCTCCTAGGTGTGTGAGCACCGACTGCTGCACCAATACTCAGCATTCAGTTCAGTGAGTCCGGACGGTGACAGACAGCCATGCTTGTCCCTGCACAAAGAAAGGACATGGTCTCTCTAGGGATTTTCTCTGTGTACCTTTTCAGCAAACCTTCACTTCCTTGGTGATCATATTCATGACCAAAGATTGATTTTCTATGTTCTAGAACTTTATATGAATTAGACCTTAGAGTATAGAGGGTCTGTTTGGTCAGCAGGTCTATTGCTGGACTTGATGACTTTGTGATAATTCTACTGTTCTTGGGGGTCATTTTCCTTCTTATTTTTCTTTCCTTTTTCTGATAGAGACAAAGAGGGAGTGAGAATGAGGGAGAGAGAGAGAGAGAGAGAGAGAGAGAGAGAGAGAGAGACTTGCAGCAATGCTCCACTGCTTGTGATGTGAAGTCCCTCCCCTGCATTCTCACCTCTCCCCCTGCAGGTGGGAATTAGGAGCTCAAGCCCAGATGAGCCACTGACACAGGCACCCTGTAAAGAAGGGTCTTTCTTTTTTCTTCCTCCCTTTCTTCCTCTTTTCACCTTTCTTTCTTCCTCTCTTCCTTTTTATTTCATTATTATTATTTATTATTATTATTATTTTACCAGTGCATTGATCAGCTCTGGAATATGGTGTTGAATGTGGGCTCTCAGAGCTTCGAGCATGAATCGCTTCAGTCTCTCCCAAGCCTAGGCTATTTGTGTTTGATTCCTTTTGGCTCATCCAAACTGCTGCCCATCTTACTAGCTTGTTCCTAGTGTTGCTATCTAGACTTGCAGTCGCAAATCTTTGGAATTTGTTCTTTCTGGGCCTTGGTAGAGTGTATGTTTGCAGAGAAAGAAGATCCGTACTATGTGGAAGCTGTCATGTCTTGGACTGGCCACTCTGGGGGAGTGAGCCGTGGGCAGTTGGCCACAGCTGCCCCTTGCCTCAGCCCAAGCTACAATCTTTGATGGAGGTTGCACAGGGACACTGAGTCCCTGATGTCACATCGAAAATACTGCTTATATTACACATATGTGGCAGAAGATTCCCAAAGTTTAGTGCTTCAAAGAGCAAGAGATCTCTATTTCACATAAAAAGTTCAAAGTTGCTTCTCACATCAGCACAGGTTAGTTTTGGGGGCCAGGTGGTGCCGCACATGGTTAAGCACTCACATCACAGTACACAAGGACCTAGGTTCAAGCCCCTGGTCCCCACCTGCAGGGGGAAAGCTTCATGAGCAGTGAAACAGGGTTGCAGGTGTCTGTCTGTCTCTCCCTCTCTATCTCCCACTCCCCTCTCAATTTCTCTCTGTCTCCACCAAATAATAAATAAACAAACAAATAAACACAAGAGAATAACTTTCACAAGGATATTGACGAGTCGAGGCTTCTAGCTGCCTGTCCTGTTTAGCCTGTGACTTGCAATGTTGACGTGGGTATCACCAATACAGTTAGTCAGAAAGAAAGATCACGAGGGAACAGAAGTGGGAGAATTTTACAGGTAATCCTAGAATTGGCAGAAGTCACTTAGACTCCAGTAGTGGAGAGAAACCAGTCACATGGTGCCTACTCACAGCAAGAGAGTCTGGGACACCTAGTCTGCCTGGCACCCAGGAAGCTAAGAAAGTTCACTGCGTTCCAGCCCCTGCGACCATGTGCAGACAATACATTGAGCTGACCTCCAGAACAGCACTATTAGTGTCCATCCAAGTCACGATCAAGATCTATGGTTGTTACAAGAAACTTGTAAGAATTCCTGTCTCCACCATCTCTGTAACAGATACCGTGTTCAACAGTGCCGCTAAGCTCTCTTATTTGATCTAACACTTTATTACATTTGTTGACATTTCTCAGGTAGATGGCTACATCATCTACAAATCATATTTTTCTTGTTTCCTAAACATTGTGTCTTCTAAATTCTTTTTATTTTATTGTTATGTGAATAAGAAATTTTAGTATACTGTTGAGCAGAAATGGTAACTTTATCCATGCTTTGCTCCTAACTTGAAAGACACATGCTTAATGATCAAAGATCAATACTTCTAGAACTAGATCATCAGAAGCAGCTCTTATAATACTCAAGAACTTCCTTCCCTAATTTGCTGAGTGACAAACCACATTATATTTTCTAGTATTAAAAATCAGTTTATTTTTGGTATTAACCTGCTGTGCTTTTTAAGATACATTACTGAATGTGGCTTGATATATACTATGGAATAATAGCATTTTTATTAGTTTTGAGATTGGCCTGTACATTTTCTTTCTATGTCTTTGTCTGACTTGGTGTGGACATTTTATGATGTCATAAAATCACTGATGTCATTGCCTTCTTTTACTGTTCTTTGAAAACATAAATAGACATGGTCACTGAAAAGATGATAGCACTTCTCATCAAGCATTTGACCTTTGTGACATATGCTTAGGAATACACACCTGTCTTCTACCATAACGATTCCAAAAGAATTAGACAACTGCAGGTATCCCACGGATAGAAGAAAACAGACAAACCCTCACTGACAGCTGCCCTTGAGGTGTCTTTGGGAATTTGATCAGTTGAGAACCTAGACAGAAGCAAAAAAGAAACCAAAAGCCAAAACCAAAATCAAATGGAGCTACATTAGACTAGACAACTTCTGTGCAGTGAAATGATCATCAAAACGAGAGGCAACACACTGAATGTGAGATGACATCTTCAGTTAAACATTTGACAAGAAGTTAATGTTAAAAATGAACAAACAGGTCACACACCTCAACAACAGCAACAGCAAAACTAGAAGTGATTCTATTTAAAGTACTTCATGGTGTCTTTTTTAGGTCTTTGCCCTTGCTTGCCGCATTTATTGACTCCCTGCAAACTGTGGTTCACTATTGCTTTAAGGTGTATATTTCCCCCAACTTAGGGGCACATGTGCACATGTGTCTGTCTCATAGACCCTGGTCTACATCTAGGTTCTGTGGCTGTGTCAGGAGGGGCACCACCCGACATGGAACTGAGGATCCTAGGAGCCAGGAACGGTCTCACCAGAGTGCTGGAGCTGAAGGGCTGACATTCCCGCCTGGCGTCTCTGGACACAGTCTGAAGTGAATGTGTCCAGGTGGTGGTGGCTGCACTGATTTAGTTGAGCTCAGCAGATGCTGTATCAAATGGTCTGGATCTAGAGAAACGCGAAGGAAAATGAGCCAAGTCCTAGAGGCTCCAGGACTGGGAGAAACATGGGTTTTATAGAGAGTGGGGAAGGTTCCTAGCTGCCTTAGAGTTTAAGAAGACAGCAGATAGTTATAACCAAGTTATTTGGGGGCTTGGTTTACTTTGAAAATCCCATGGTTAGGATTTAATGTACCATACAATTTAAAAAAAAATCTTATCTAAAGAAGATAGGCTTGATCACTGTATAATGGTCAAGGAATCAAAATACCAAGAGGAACGAGCAGTCATTGACATGAAAACACCAGACAAAGGAGCAGAAGGTCTGTAAAGCAACTACTATCCAACTGGAGTGGTAGTGACAGTGACACAATAATAGCGGGGATCTTACCAGCCGTCCTCAACCATAGGTAGAGCGGAGAGAAAGGCATCAGGGCAGCAACAGCTCAAGCAGACGTCGAGCTGCTGGGCTCACCTAGTATTAGAGGACACCCCCCCCCCCAAATGTGAATGTGGATTTTCCCTGGTGCTCATGGCACATCCTTAAGGACTGGACACAGGGAAGTGTCAACAAATTCAATATTCCAATCAGATTAGGCACCTTTCCCCATGACACTGGAAAAAACTAGACATCAGCTGAAAAAAAAGGAAAGCAGAGAGGGGAGTCAGGCACTTTGTACAAAGTGCTCATTGTACAAAGCACAAGGACCCACGCATGGGTCTGGGTTTGAGCCTCTGGCTCCCCACCTGTAGGGGCAGGAAGCTTCACAAGCAGTGAAGCAGGGCTGCAGGAGTCTCTCTGTATCTCTCCCTCTCTTTCCCCTCTCCGCTCTCAATTTCTCTCTATCTTATCCAATAAAATGGGACGACATGGCCTCCAGGAGTGGTGGATTCATAGTGCAGGTATCGAGCCCCAGTGAGAACCCTGGAGGCAAAGAAAGAAGCAGAGACAATCCAAACATCTGGAGACTTAACAACTTGCTGTTAAATAACTGCTGGATTAAAGAGGAGTTCAAAGAGGAAATAAAAATCCACCTGAAATAAATAAAAATGAGGACAGGGACTGTCTGAATTGGTGGCTGCCAAGAGATGATTAAGATGGAATCTTGTTTATAATCACAAAAGACTCTGAATTGCCAAAGCAAGTAGAAACAAATATAAGAACAGAGAAATCATATTCCTCAACTTCAAACTATACTGCAAAATCATAACAATCAAAATGGCATGGTATTGGAAGTAAAAGTAGACACACGTATCCATGGAACAGAATTGAGAGCACATGGCGCACCTGGTTAAGTGCTCACATTATAGGCACAAGGACCCAGGTTCAAGCCCCTGGCCCCCATCTGCAGGGGGAAAGCTTCACGAGTGGTGAAGCAGGGCTGCAGGTGTCTCTCTGCCTCTCTCCCTCCCCCTGCCTTTCAATTTCTGGTGGTCTCTATCCAAGAAATAAATAAAGATAAATTTTTTTAAATTAGGACACAGAAATAAAACCTTACATACGTGCACTGTTTACCTGTGGCAAAATTCTAAGAACTTAAAACGGAGAAAGGAAGTCTTTCAACTTAATGGCGTTGGGGAAACTGAACAGCCACATGCTGAAAATATGCCAGCAGATCCTCACCTCACATTGCGCACTGAAAGTAACTCAAAGTAAGCCAAAGACTTGGGTGCCAAACCCCAAACTACGGAATACATCGACTAAAAAGTAAGTGCATCACAGCAGTCAAAGATGTCCGTGGAGACTCAACTCCAACAGCAAGGAGAAAAAGAAAGATAAACAAATGGGGTTCTGTCAAACAAAGACACTTCTGTGCAGCAATATATCAAAGCAGAAAGACATCCCACTAATAAATGGAGAAAATAGTCACACAAAACACATCTGACAAAGTCTAGTATTCAGGAGATACAGAGAGCTCACCAGCTCACCATCTCCAGCTGAAAACAAACATGGCAGCAGACGCGGCTGGATGAAGAGCCCCACAGATGCTTCATGCAAGCACGCACAGGCAGCCGGCTGCATGCGGAGAAGATCAAATATTCTCAGCCAAGTACGAAGGAGAAGAACACTGAGGTGCCACTTCATACCTGTGAGAAGGGTCTATGCCCCAAGACTGGAAACAATGGGCCGGTGGGGATGTGGAGAAAAGGGTTCCCTTGTGCTATGTCTGGGAATTAGTGCAACCTTTAAAGAAAACAGTATCGGGATTTTTTTTAAAGTGAAAATAGATCTGCCAATATGATATATTAATTCCACCTAGGTATTTCTTTTACACTAATCTGTAAAGATACACACACCTAAGCTGTAGGGTTGTTTATAATACTCAAGATTTATTAACTAATAGTTAAGGCCACATAGCACTAAGCACAAGGACCCGTGCAAGGACCTGGGTTTGAGGCTCGGTGCCCACTTGCAGGGGGGAAGCTTCACGAGTGCTGAAACAGGTTTGCAGGTGTCTCTTTTTCTCTCTCCTTCTCTATCTCACCCTCCCTCTCAAATACTCTCTGTCCTTTCCAAGAAAAATAAATCAGAAAGAAGAGAATGAAAAAGATTTATAAACAATTTTAAAGCTACAGATTAATGGATAGTGAAATTGTTGTATATATACACTATGGAAATAAATGAAACATGGAACTGGAGAGGGTAAGCTAAGTGAAACAGACCACAGGAGAGGACAGATACTAATGACACTTAATAATAGGAAAGGAAGCACGTTCACGTGTGCGCACGTTCACGTGTGCAGAGTGAGGTTTCTACGTGGGGGAGGGTCAGAGAGGAGCTAGGACTCAGGGCTGCCGTGAAGGTGGGGCACCTGGTGGCAGCCGGTGAACTAACACCTCAAGGGGGCGTGAAAATGCCACTCTGAGCAACGGTGCTGTTGGAAGTCTCCTCGACCAAGACAACAACAGAGACTGAACAGAAGCTGGGCAGCCAGCAACGTGCCGGGTTGAGTGCACATGCTACCATATGCAAGGACCTGGGTTCAAGCCCCTGGACCCCACCTGCAGGGAAAAACTTCATGAGCAGCGAAGTAGTGCTGCACGTGGCGTCCTTTCTCTCTTTCTTTCCCCTACTCCTCTCATTTTTCCCTCTGTTTTATCAAATCAAAGAATGACAGAAGGAAAGAGAGAGAGAGAAAGGAAAAAGGAAAAAAATGATTGCCAGGCAGGTAGTGAGCCCTAGTAATAACTCTTCTTCCTCCTCTAGCGTTTGCCGGTAATAACTCTGATGGCACTAAAAAAGAGAAAGAAAGGAAGAGAAAGGAAGACAGCTAGAAAGAAAGAATGCATGAAAGGAAGGAAGGAGGGAGGGAGGGAGGAAGAGGAAAGAGAAAAAGAGGAAGGGAGGAAGGAAGGGAGGAAGGAAGGGAAGAAAGCTAGAAAGAAAGAATGCATGAAAGGAAGGAAGGAGGGAGGGAGGGAGGGAGGGAGAGGAAAGAGAAAAAGAGGAAGGGAGGAAGGAAGGGAGTGAAGGAAGGGAAGAAAGCTAGAAAGAAAGAATGCATGAAAGGAAGGAAGGAGGGAGGGAGGGAGAGGAAAGAGAAAAAGAGGGAGGGAGGAAGGAAGGGAGGAAGGAAGGGAAGAAAATAAGCTCAAGGTGACCAATGATGATGATGATTCAACTGAGAAAAGAGAGGAAATCGGTTAACAAGTACTTTAGCTGTTCTTAGCGCTCAGTAAATTGTTAGTCTTAAAGTTGGTGAAGACTCTGCTGTGTCTCCTTCAGCCTCGTCCTGCTTTACCTCTGCTTTCAGTCTTATTAGAAGTGTATCTGTCTTACTGTTCCACATAGCTAGGTTTTCGTTGTTGTTGTGATCTTTTCTGTGCTTCTTTGGATCCGGGTCAACCACCGGCTCTAAAGTTAGGCATGACACAAATGCATTTCTTCCCTCACATCCCCCCTGTGCTGACACTTTGAGTTGACAACTTTTTCACCTGGGTGAGGGAGGCCAGGAACAGATCCTGCTGGCTGTTGAAGCTCCAGACTGCCCAGCTTATTCCCGCAGATGTGTGCTGAGAGAAAGCTGAGGGCAGCGGGCACGGGCTGCCCTTCAGGGCAGTCTGGTCTCCACACATGGTTGTGCGGGCACCATGTCCATCTCCATCGCTGCCGTGTCCCTGGCCCAGTCGTGCTCTAGAGAGAGAGAGTGCCGCTTGGTACAGGACAGCCTCCCCCACTTCTGCCACTACTGGCCTGCTAATACATGGGTTTCCCAAGGAGAGTGCTTTCTTTTTAGCCACAAGGAAAAACACTGGAGAGGCACAGATGCCTCATTTTGAGAAGGAAACGATCTCATGTCCAGGGGAGGGTGAGAGCTCACTGACTTTCCCAAGCAGGTTGAGTTCTCTCGGGGTATTCTCACCAAATTACTTGCTGAATCACTTTTACAGTAATAGGCTAGAGGGAAAGTGTCCAACTGATCTTTTTGCTGATAGTTTTGATTACTCTCGAGTAGAAAATTTCAAAGGCTTTTTGTCAGGCGGAAGGAAGGGGACATGGGGAGAAAAAGCTGGCAGAGCCAGCAAACCCTTCTGAACAAGTGATAAAACCAAGAGCAGTGACCGACTTTTCAAACTTTTTCAAACCCTTCTGAACAAGACATAAAACCAAGAGCAGTGACCAACTTTTCAGTCCTAAATTCTTGCAAGTTATTGTCCTTGGACCACTAAGGAATATCAACAATCGGACACAGTCTGTAGTGCTCTTTTATGATTTTACTGGAAACTTCAGTGAGGCTTCTGAAATTTCTCTTCATTTTGCTGAGGCTATTTTTCTCACCTTTGACAGCACTGACTGTCTCTGACTGTGCTGCGGTCATTGAAGGCCACGAAGCCAAAAGACCACGGCTGGCTGAGGATGAAAGGAAGGGTTAGGAAAGAAGCTACTTGGGTGACTTGAAAAATAGAGTCAGTCTGGATGGCAAAGGGCAGTGGGCAGGGAGGAACATTAAAGTACAGCAAGCTGTCCCTTTGTCCTTCCTTCCTTTCTTTCTTTCTTTCTTTCTTTCTTTCTTTCTTTCTTTCTTTCTTTCCACCTAGATTTTTTGCAGGGATCATACCTACCTGATTCCACCATTCCCTGTTGACCCTTGATTTGTTATTTTCTTAGACAGAGTGTGGGAGACAGGGAGAGATAGGAGAGAGGACAGACAGCACCGCCCTGCACCACTGCCCGTGATGCCTGACCTGTGTCCCCATGCTGTGTGCTCAACTGGCCAGGCTGTTTCCTGGAGCTGGGTCCCCTCTGTTGCCTAGTGGTGCTGGGCCTCTGCCCAGGTGTGACAGCCCTGCTCCATGAGGCATGACAGATCCCAGGGCTGTGGCTCCCATGTGGAGCCTTGGTCTGTGATGGAGAACTCCACCAGGAGAGTCATCTCCTGGTCCCTCATGGTGTCCATGCAGAAATGATAAGGCTCTTACTTCAGTGTTCTAAGCGGTGTGCTCAAATCAGACCGCCTTCCTTTGGTGGAGATGATTAGCAGCCAGTGCAGTCTATACTAGACTGGTAATAGCTTGCCATTTTACAAAGAAGAAAACGAGCTTATTTGGAATAGATTACTGATTTTGGTGAATAGATCTCATGTTAAACTGGATTCTGTATTTGAATTTCTTTTCACTTCTTTCCTTTCCTTTTTTTTTTTGTCCTTGCCTTCAAGGTTATTGCTGGGGCTTAGTGCAGGCAATACAAACCCACTGCTTTTGGTGGCCATTTTTCCCATTTTCCTGGATAGAACAGAGAGGAATTGCGAGAAGGAGGGGATGGAGAGACAGAGAGGAAAAGATAGACACCTACAGACCTGCTTCACTTGTGAAGCACCCTCCCTGCAGGTGGGGAGTCATAGCCCAAACCCAGGGCCTTGTGTGGGTCCTTGCCTTTATACTATGTGCACTTAACCAGGTGTGCCACCACCTGGCCTCTTGGATTTTATTTTCTCTTTTCACAATGGGCATACAGCTGACATTTTATTTTGGAACTATTGACCTAAAGATGACGGCAGCACAAGTGTGCTCACACAAGTCCACACTTGCTAGCAAGACAGGTCTGTCCTGGCTGACCTTTTATTCTGTTCTCCGTGATGGTTTCAGCTACAGCAGATCAAATAAAGAGACAATACAATGTTTTACAGGAAATAACTTGACTCTTGAATATACTTGTCTTGTATGGACAGAGTCCTTCATTCGACTTCAGGAATGGCCAAAGAGTAGGTAAGTCAGTCAATGTATAGTGGAAGCAGCTCCTTTTTTAAGACAGAGGAAGTGTAAGGCCAATGTATTGGAATCTACTGAAGCTGAGTAGCAAGCAAGAGATTCACTGGGACCTTTGAGTCATGAGAAAGAGTGAAATTCTGACATGGTTTTATCTCTCATCCACCCATCCTATCCTACCCAGCACCTCTCTCAGCATCTCACACGTGGGGGGGTGGGGGGTTGGCTGAGCTGTTTGTCAGCACCAGTCTTTTATTTTTTATTTAGAGAGAGACAGTGAGAGGAGAAGAGAGTGACAGCAAATGGAAAGACCCCACAGTGTTGCTGCACTAGACTCCGCCTTCCCTGCGGTCTAAGGGACTTCCATGCCCTGCCCATGGTCAAAGCCAGCACTGTGATATTCAAAGATGATAAGGTGCTTGCTTAACCCAGCAAGCTAACTTGCAGCCCCAGGAATTAATCTTACATAAAATTAATTTTAATAAAATTACATTAATATTAATTTCAATAAAATGATCAATAAAATTAAAATTAATTTTAATACAATTACATTAATTAATCTTACATAAAATGTTTAATGATACTTGTTAATACAATTAATGATAGTTTAGTTAAAGTGAATATTCTGAGATATCATTTGACTAGGTTTAGAAGTATTAGCTTTGAGCAAACTCACAGTCAATATCAGTAAGGGATTCAGTAAGGAGAGGGAGATGGAGTGGTTTTCCTGTCCTGGGTAGAGTTAAGGCTGGAGACAGGAGCCTCTTGCTGTGTTTGTTCTCTCACAAATAGATGGTATCCTATTATACTTGGGTTTTTGTTCTAATTTGACATCTTAAAAGTTTTGCAATCAGCCTTTCTCAGTACCTGCGTGACCATCCTTCCATGCACTTTGCACTTTACAATGAACATGTGAACATGATGCCTTTTTTTTCTTTCCACTTTTTCAGGTGGGGACCTAAAATAAATCTTAAATTGCTAGAGAAGAAGAAGTCGAGTCTTTTAAAAGTATTTTTTTTTGCCTTCAGGGTTATCACTAGGTCCCGGTGCCTGCTCTACAAATCCACTGCTCCTGGAGGCTATTTTTTTCCCCTTCTGTTGCCCTTGTTCTTTATCATTGTTATTATTATTGTTGTTATTGCTGATGTTGTTGTTGGATAGGACAGAGAGAAATGGAGAGAGGAGGGAAAGACAGAGAGGGGGAGAGAAAGACAGACACCTGCCGACCTGCTTCACCGCCTGTGAAGTGACTCCCCTGCAGGTGGGGAGCTGGGGGCTTGAACCGGGATCCTTAACACCAGTCCTTGTGATTTGCACCATGTGTTTTTAACCCACTGCGCTACTGTCCGACTCCTGACTTTACAAAATTTCTTTGGGGAAAAAAATCTAGTTTTTTTTTTTTAGCTTTATTTATTCATTCATTCATTTATTTATTTATTTATTCATTTATTTATTTTGGGATTAATGTTTTTTTAATTTTTAAAAAATATTTATTTTCCCTTTTATTGCCCTTGACAGACACCTGCAGACCTGCTTCACCGCCTGTGAAGTGACTCCTCTGCAGGTGGGGAGTCGGGGTCTCGAACAGGGATCCTTCACTGGTCCTCATGCTTGGCGCCACCAGCGCTTAACCCGCTTCACTACCGCCCGACTCCCTTAAAATTATTTTTAAAATTATTTTTAAGGGGGGGCTCTGATAGATTATTTAAGAAAGGTAGCAGCCCAGCTAGCACAGACCTAAGCCAGGCCTTTCCCTTATGGCGGAAGGCATCCTGGAAACCACAGCCCGGCCCTGCTCACTTAGCAGCTCAGTCTGGGTGAGCTTTGGAGCCTGTGTCCCCACCCCCAGCCCAAGTTCACTGAGACCTCCGGCTTCTAGGAGCCCGACCCAGGGGCCAGAGCAGCCCTGCCAGGCTGTTGGCTCCCCTTCCTCGCAGGCCCTTGGGTGCAGGCTCAGGCTGACCTGGGGTGTGACAGTGCCCACAGGGGAGCACGTGGTGGAGCCTCCTGTGTGCAGAGGCCAGGGCTGAAGGTGGGGGTGGCAGGGGTGGGCCGGGGAAGAGCCCACTGGCTGGGTGCTGGAGCTGGGCGCCTGCACTGGGTCCTGGAGCAGGGTGCCTGCTGTGCCTGGACTGGGGACTGGGTGCTGGAGCAAGGTGCCTGTGGTGCCTAGACTGGGTGCTGGAGCAGGATGTCTATGGTGCCTAGACTGGGTGCTGGAGCAGGGTGTCTGTGGTGCCTAGAATGGGTGCTGGAGCAGGGTGCCTATGGTGCCTGGACTGGGTGCTGGAGCAGTGTGCCTGCTGTGCCTGGACTGGGGACTGGGTGCTGGAGCAGGGTGCCTGCTGTGCCTGGACTGGGGACTGGGTGCTGGAGCTGGGTGCCTGCACTCCCCGGACTGGGGGCTGGGTGCTGGAGCAGGGTGTCTGTGGTGCCTAGACTGGGTGCTGGAGCAGGGTGCCTTTGGTGCCTAGACTGGGTGCTGGAGCAGGGTGCCTTTGGTGCCTGGACTGGGTGCTGGAGCAGGGTGCCTGCACTCCCCGGGCGGGCTGGGTGCTGGAGCAGGACCCATGGAGGCCCGCCCGCGCCTCCAGGTGCGCCCCCGCCCCCCCTGCACCTTCGAAGCGAATTGTTTGCATTTGCAAAGTTGCACAAAGCGGAAGAGCCCGCGCGAGTCTGGCCAGAGCCGCTTCTGGACTGCAGACCCCAGTGCTCGCACTGCCTGCTCTGTCCTCTTCTGTCCTCTTCTCTTCTCTTCTCTTCTCTTCTCTTCTCTTCTCTTCTCTTCTCTTCTCTCCTCTCCTCTCCTCTCCTCTCCTCTCCTCTCCTCTCCTCTCCTCTCCTCTCCTCTCCTCTCCTCTCCTCTCCTCTCCTCTCCTCTCCTCTCCTCTCCTCTCCTCTCCTCTCCTCTCCTCTCCTCTCCTCTCCTCTCCTCTCCTCTTCTCTTTTTTCTCTTCTCTTTCTTTTCCCTTTCTCTTTTCCTTTCTTTTTTGCTTCCTCCCTCAATCTTCCTTCCTTCCTTCCTTCCTTCCTTCCTTCCTTCCTTCCTTCCTTCCTTCCTTCCTTCCTTCCTCCCTTCCTCCCTCCCTTCCTTTCTTCCTCTTTCTTCCTTCCTTTCTCTTCTTATTCCTGCAGCCTCTCAGTCCAGGCAGGGAGGAACTTGGTGCTCCTGCAAAGTCTGGGATCTGAGCGCCGCTGGAGGGCCATGCAGATCTGCGGTTTGTGTCCGGCTTTCCAGGAGAGAAATCGCCGCCACAGGGGCGGTCCGGCTGCGGGCGGCTGGGGTGCCGGGGTGCCGGGGTGCCGGGGTGCTGGCGGGGCGGGTGGGCGCCCGGCCTCCGCGCGGGGGTTGTCGGCGGGAGGGGCGCTGAGGCTCCCCTAGGTGGGTGGGTGCCCTAGGCGGGTGCCCCGGCCGTGAGGAGTCCAGTTAGTGGAGGCGGGGGGCGCGGGCCAGGTGGGGAGCGGCCCAGAGGGAGCTGCCCGAGGCGCTACGTGGAGGAGCGGGGAGGGGACAGGGCGGGAGCTGCCCGGGCCGGCCCCTGAGCCCCCCTCCCTTCCCCAAGCCCGGCCGGGGGCGGCGGTGGCTGGGCGCGGATTCCTGGGGGTGGGGTCTCCGGGCAGGGAGCTCCAAGACCCACGGTGCGGGGGGGGCAGGGGGCAGGGGCAGGGCTGGAGGGCAGGGCCTGCGGGGCAGGGCCGGGGGAGGGCTGGCCGGGGGTGGGGCTGGGGGCTGGGCGGGGGGGGGGAGCTGGGGGCTGGGGCCGGGGGGCTGGGGGCTGGGCCGGGGGGGCTAGTGGCTGGGGAGGGGCAGGGGCCTGGGCCGGGGGGCTGGGGGCTGGGCCGGGGTGAATGGGGGCTGGGCCGGGGGCAGTGGGCTAGGCCGGGGAGCTGGGGGCTAGGCCGGGGGTTGGGGGCTGGGTCGGGCTCCAGGGGGCTGGGTTGGGTGGCAGGGGGCTGGGCCGGGGTGCTGGGGCTCGGCCGGCGGTCTGGGGGCTGGGCGGGGGTTCAGGGGGATGGGCCGGGGGGCAGCGTGCTGGGCCGGGGGGCAGGAGGCTGGGCCGGGGGTCTGGGGGCTGGTCCGGTGGGCTGGGGGCCTTGTCGGGGGGGGGGGGTTAGGGGGCTGTGTCGGGGGGGGCAGTGGGCTGGGCCGGGGGGGGCAGGGGCAGGGCCGGGGGCTGGTCCAGGGGGGCAGGGGGCTGTGCCGGGGCCTGGGGGCTGTGCCGGGGTGGGGGTGGCAGGGGTCTGGGCCGGGGGGGGGGGGGGTGGCTGTGGGCTGGGCCGGGGGGTGGCTGTGGGCTGGGCCGGGGGAGGGCAGGGCCGGGGGGGGGGGGGGGGTAGGGCCAGGGGCTGGTCCAGGGGCATGGCCGGGGGCTGGTCCAGGGGGGCAGGGGGCTTGGCTGGAGGGCTGGGGGCAGGACCGGGGGGCCGGGGGCTGGTCCAGGAGCAGGGCCGGGGGCTGGTCCAGGGGGGCAGGGGCTGGGCCTGGGGGCTGGGGGCAGGGCCGGGGGGCCGGGGGCTGTTCCAGGGTGGCCGGGGCTGGGCCTGGGGGCTGGGGGCAGGGCCGGGGGCTGGTCCAGGGGGCTGGTCCGGCTGCGCCGGGGCGGGCTGCGCGGGCTGGGGCGGCGCCGAGGACGACTCAGTCTCCGCCGGGCGGCGGGAGCGGGAAGCGCCGCTGCGGGCGCCGGTGAGGGGCGCTGGGCTGAGCTGCGGTGGGTGCGCGTGAGCGTGGGGTGCGGTGGGTGCGCGGTGGGCGCGGAGTTGGGCTTGGGGCGTCGCTCTGAGGATGGAGGACTCGGCTCTCACTATTCCCTGGGGCGAAGGGCTGAGTGTGAGTGGGTGAGTAAGTGAAGGTGTGAGTGAGTGAATGAGTGGGTGAGTGAGTGGGTGGGTGAGTGAGTGGGTGAAGGTGTGAGTGAGTGAGTGAGTGGGTGAAGGTGTGAGTGAGTGAGTGAGTGAGTGTGTGAGTGAATGAGTGTGTGAGTGAGTGAGTGTGTGAGTGAGTGAATGAGTGAGTGAGTGGGTGAATAAATGAGTGAGTGAGTGACTGAGTGAGTGAGTTAGTGAATGAGTGTGTGAGTGAGTGAATGAGTGTGAGTGAGTGAATGAGTGAGTGAGTGGGTGAGTAAATGAGTGAGTGGGTGACTGAGTGACTGAGTGAGTGAGTTAGTGAATGATTGAGTGGGTGAGTGAATGAGTGAGTGAGTGAATGAGTGAGTGAGTGAGTGAATGAGTGAGTGAGTGAATGAGTGAGTGAATGAGTGAGTGAGTGAGTGAATGAGTGAGTGAGTGAGTGAATGAAAGAGTGGGTGAGTGGGTGAGTGAGTGAGTGAGTGGGTAAGTGAAGGTGTGAATGAGTGAGTGAGTGAATGAGTGTATGAGTGAGTGAGTGAATGAGTGTGTGAGTGAGTGAATGAGTGAGTGAGTGAATGAGTGTATGAGTGAGTGAATGAGTGAGTGAGTGGGTGAGTAAATGAGTGAGTGAGTGAGTTAGTGAATGAGTGAGTGAGTGAGTGAATGAGTGAGTGAGTGAATGAGTGAGTGAATAATTGAGTGAGTGGGTGAGTGAATGAGTAGTGAATGAGCGAGTGAGTGAATGAATGAATGAATGAATGAGTGAGTGAATGAGTGGGTGAGTGAATGAGTGGGTGAGTAAGTGAAGGTGTTAGTGAGTGAATGAGTGAGTGAGTGGGTGAGTGTGTGAGTGAATGAGTGGGTGAGTGAAGGAATGAATGAGTGAGTGGGTGAGTGAATGAGTGAGTGAGTGAATGAATGAGTGAATGAATGAGTGAGTGAGTGGGTGAGTGAATGAGTAAGTGAGTGAATGAGTGAATGAATGAGTGAATGAATGAGTGAGTAAGTGAGTGAGTGAATGAGTGAATGAATGAGTGAGTGAGTGAGTCAGTGAAGGAGTGAGTTAGTGAAGGAGGGCTGCTCTAGCTAGAGAGCCACAGCAGGAGCAGAGACCCCCCCCCAAGACTGCAGCCCCCAGCTCCAGGGGCTACCCTCCCCCCGCAGGCGGGACTCCCCCTGGCAGCCTGTTTGCCAGCCCTGCTCCTTGCCACCCACCTCCCTGCCCCTGGGCCCTGCACCCTGGCCCCCTGCTCCCCAGCCCTTGGTCCGTCCCTACCATCCTGCTCCCCCGCACCCTGACCCCCACCCCCGGGACCCCCTCCACTGGGTTCTGTCCCTGCAGCCCCTGTGCCCTTACTGCGGGGTGACACGTAGGTGGTGGGTGGCTGGGAGACACAGAGGCTCGGAGCTCCCTAGCACCCCACGTTTCTGAGGAACCTGAACCCCAGGCCTCCTCGCTCCCCCCCACACGGCGGTGAGACCAGGGTTCCTGCAAGACCTTCAGGCCTCGAACCCCAGGCCTCACTTGCGGGTGGGAACCCCGAGTGGCTCTAGGCTGTGTGGCCTCAGTGCTTTGGCCTTTGGGAGGGCACCGGCATCCTGGGCCTTGCTGCCGCTGAGGTAGCCTGCCCACAGCCCTGCCCGCCTGTCCTTCCTTCTTGCTCGGACCTCTGGGACTTGAGCTGCTGAACGTGGCTGCTCCCTGGAGTCTGACGGTGTCCCATGGGGCCGGCTGTGTTCCGGGTGTGTGTCCACGGGGCCGGCTGTGTCCCGGGTGTGTGTCCACGGGGCCGGCTGTATCCCAGGTGTGTGTCCCACAGGCCGGCTGTGTCCCGGGTGTGTGTCCCACAGGCCGGCTGTGTCCCAGGTGTGTGTCCCACAGGGCCGGCTGTGTCCCGGGTGTGTGTCCCACAGGCCGGCTGTGTCCCGGGTGTGTGTCCACGGGGCCGGCTGTGTCCCGGGTGTGTGTCCACGGGGCCGGCTGTATCCCGGGTGTGTGTCCCACAGGCCGGCTGTGTCCCGGGTGTGTGTCCCACAGGCCGGCTGTGTCCCGGGTGTGTGTCCCACAGGGCCGGCTGTGTCCCGGGTGTGTGTCCCACAGGGCTGGCTGTGTCCCGGGTGTGTGTCCCACAGGTCTGGCTGTGTCCCGTGTGTGTGTGTCCACAGGGTCGGCTGTGTCCCGGGTGTGTGTCCCACAGGCTGGCTGTGTCTGCACAGCGGTGGGCTGTGACTTGTGACAGCAGGCCTCCTGACTTGTGCTTCAGCCCTGAATCTTCACTTCTGGCTGCAGGGACTCTGAGCTGGGAAGACTTCTGTTCTGCTCTGAGGCTCTCCCTTTGTCAAACAGAAGAGCTTAAGCTCCAAAGAAAAAGGGTGAAGGCTAGAATGGTGACTGTCTGGGCCTAGCTGGCTGCACACACACCACCCGGAGAGAGAGGGAGAGGGGAGAGGGCTGTGCAGTGTCTCTGCTTCTGACCCTCCACATCTGGGGAGGGCCGAGCATATTTACTCCAAAGGCAGACTTGTGAATATGATTCTGTCGGCGTTGCTGCTTTCTTGATGCCCTTTAATTTGAGGTTGAAGCCAAGAAGCCCGAGAAAAGGCTAGTGTGTGGCCTGCAGGCTGAGGCGCAGAGGGGCTGGGTGGCCCTGACTGCAGCCCACTGGCACCCAGCCCTGGCCCTGGTGGCATGACCTTAGCTAGTCTGGGCCTCCTCCTTCCTGGAGTCCTGTCCAGGCCTCATCTGCAGCAGGGAGGGGCCTGTGATCTCAACTGATCATTTTAGCTTCCAAAATAACTTGACAGCTGTGGCTGGGTAGTAACCCATGGAGGAGCTTAGGAAGCAAAGGGAGGTGTGAATGGGCTGGCCCAGGAGGGACTGGCCGGCTGAGAGGCTGAGAGAATTCTAGCCTGGAGATTTGGTGAAGGAAGAGCACTTGGCCAGAAGTCTGCTTGTCGTCCCCCCCCCTCCACTCCCTAGTCCTCAGGAGCATCAATAATGCTTTCTCCAACCCCTATTTACTTCTGTTATTTGAAGTGTCAGAGCCTGCTTGGCCTTTGAGTTGGGGGGTGGGGGAGTGAGGTCAGGGTGATGCCTGGGGTCTGGTCTGACCGGCTGTCCACGTGCACCTTCCTTTGGGGAGCGGCCACTGCCCAGTAGTGCTGTGGACACTCAGGTCTGCGCTGTGAGTGATGGAAGGTGAGCTCCAGTATACGGCCTGGCAGCTGGTGTTTGGAAACGCCTGCAGGCTTGTTGGGAAAGCCATGATGTATTTCCCTGTGCTTTTCCTAGCAGAGATGCATCACAGCTTTTCTGATTTCCTACTATTTTCATTTCAAGCTAAAAGTTGTCCAAAATAGAAATTCGATTAGAAGGGTCATTCTAAGTTTTTTCTTTTTTCCCCACTAAGGCTTGTCTGTTAGCCCTGCTGGAAAATACAAAGAAAGTAAGACTCTCACTTGCTAAGTCTTTCCTTCTTCTTTTTATATTTGTAACATGCAACTTGAAATTACGGACTTTGGAGCCAAGAACATCATTTCAAATGCTCAGTAAGGAAAGTTACAGTCTGGGCAGACTACACTGTTTCATGTTCACTGGGGAGCTGCAAGTGAGGTGGAATTTAGTCTGAGACCAAGGTTTTACATTTTGTGCTTCCTGTGTGGCCCAGCCTGCCTGCCCCAGGAAAGCTGTGTGTGTGTGGTGTGTGTGTGTGAGTGTGTGTGTGTGTGTGTGTGTGTGTGTGTGTGTGTGGTGTGTGTCAGCATGTATACACACTGCAGGGGAATGGTTTACTTTAAAAGCAGAATGGAAGGCAATAAATCTCTAGTGTAGTTCTGTTTTTGGTTGAAAGTTGGGGAGTCTGTTCTGACCTTGTTAATCTGTCATCCTATGACTTGGCTTCTGTACACATCATGTGACTGCCCCAACCCTGTCCTGGCATTATTTAGCTAACGGGTAGCTTAGAAAGCTGGAAGGGAAGAGGGGCACCAATTAATTCAGAAGCAATTACTGCATTCTTTCCAAGGTGGCAGATACGCAGGTGATGGAGAGGAGGCTCTCTGAGGAGATGCAGTGTGGAGGGGAGAGAAGCATGACCTCCAGCTGGGACAGCTGGGTTGCGTAATTGGGTGGCTCTCCAAGCTACTGGCTTGCCAAGGAATGGAAAATTAAATGCTGGCTCTGGGGGAGACTCCACACCAGGGAGAGTGAAAAGGATGTCTGTCTTCAACTAGGAGTATTGGTTGGAGTGGAGAGATAGCTCAGTAAGTAGGGTGCGTGCCTTCTCTTGCCTGTAGCCAGGCACCACTGGGAGGGACTGTGGTGTCTCTGCCTTTCTCTGTCTGAGTGGAAAACGTGGTCTGGGTCCTTGCAGCTGTGCACGTGCAGGGCTCAGATAACCCCCAACAGAGACTTGAATGCCAGGAGCTTCCATGTTGGAGCCCCAGTCCTGTACGTACCTGAGTGGTCCTCTGACTTCTCTCTCTCTGTACCTCCCCTGTTTTATATTAAACTTTTTCTCTAATATGTAATACAGTAACATCTTGAAAAGTATATACACGTTGGGGACGGAGATGCAGTAGGAGTCCCAAGGCCGCAGAGGCTGGAAAGATGTGAAGTCGGCCATGTCTGGGGCGGCCCCAGGTGTGACAGGGAGGGGGGAGTACCCCAAGATGTAAGGAGACACTGGCAGCACATAGTGGGGTGTAGCGGGGCTGAAATGATTGAGAGGTGCCTGAATTTGTACTTACTTTCTGCTGTGATTCATGACGGGTGAGTTGTAAGGCAACGCTGCCAGTTCACCCAGGCCACCCAGGGTCCACCCAGCAGACACCTGTGCAGTCCTCACTGCCCTCCGCCGCTCATGCCCTGTGTCACGTGCAGCGGGCCAGTGAGGACGGGGACTGGGCTAGAGTGTGTGCTGTACACCGCGTGGCCTCGGAGACCGTTCCTTGACCGTGTGTATGGAAGCCTCTCTCCAGGCCTGGAGCAGGCCAGGAAAGCATTCGTTTTCTTTTGTTTAGGGAAAGGCCTGTGAGTTAATGCTGACTTAAACATGTCACCAGCATTCTTGACCCTGCTTATGTTACACGTAGTGTTTAGCCGTAGTGGTTGAACATGTGTAACACACAAGGAATCAAAACCAGTTTGGAAATGGGATTGATGCCCCCGTGGAGGTGGGGCTTGGTAGAAGGGAGAGGTGGAGGGAGTAACACGCTGGGTATTAATGTAAGGGGTGGTGGCATCTTCTTACCTTGCCTAGTGGGACTAGCTAACTCAGATCTGTGGACTAGTGTTTCTTTAAGAATCTGTTTTCTGATCACATGCTAAACCAAAGGGTCTCATTATCCCTAAGAGAGAGACATCTCAGAGGCGTATTGGGAGAAACTGTCACATCCTAGATACTTAGATAGCTAGATGGCTCTGAGCCACAGGCTTGAATGGCTGCTGCCTTGTCAGCGAATGTCAGAAGTGAAGCTGGTCGGGCTAACTCTTCAGCTGTCTGCAGATGCAAGCCTACTGAGAACACAGATAATGAAAGGAAATTAGCTTAGCTTCCTTTCACAACTTAAACAAATGGGCCTCCCAGCCGTCTGTCTATTTTATCTCATGCAAAGGAATTGGGGTTTGGAATGTGTAGTCAATTTGTTTAGTAGATTGAAGGAGCCCAAGCTTAATATTCCTTGCTTCTTAGAAGGATGCTTTCTTGTCTTTCATTTTTTCCTCCAGGGTATCACTGGGGCTCATGCTGGCACTGTGAATCCACTGCTCCTGGTGGCCACCCCCCACACACTTTACTGGATAGGACAGAGAAGTTGAGAGGGGAGGGGGAGATAGAGAGGGAACGAAAAAGAGTCACCTGCAGACCTACTTCATCAATGTGAAGCTTCCCCCCTGCAGGTGGAGAGCTGGTCCTTGAGCATAGCACTGTGTGTGCTTAACAGGGAGCGCCACCTCCCAGCCTCTCTTTCTCCCTCGTTTTCCCCTCCTCCATTCCTTCTTTCCTTCCTTCCTTCCTTCCTTCCTTCCTTCCTTCCTTCCTTCCTTCCTTCTTCTTTCTCCTTTTTTGTGGGTAGGGGATTATGTGGACTAAGCCTTGTTCCATCAGATTAGTATGATTTCAAAATTGCATTGTTGTTGCAACTGACATATGGAATGGGATCAAGGAACATGTCTTAGCATTTGATGTTAACTTCTGTCATCTTTCCAGTCAATGCTCTGGATACTTTAAACTTGAAGTTCAAGTAAAACTCTATTTCTTTTTCAGAAGTGAAAAAGGGTTCTTTTACTGCATGCGTGGATTTAGATGACAGTTGATTTCGTTTTTGTGCTGGTGTTTTAAAATACTAATAAAATGACAGAAAACTGTGAGCTTTAGTCCAGTGGCACAAATCAGGTAAATCAGCCTGTTCCTTTTTTTTGTCACAGAGATAAGAGAAAATGGTTTTAAAACCATACTTAAAAAAAAAAATGTTTGACTGATTGTGGTAGTGACCTCTCTTTAGAATGAGAGTCCCAGAGTCGCAGCTGTCAGTCAAGGGAAAGTCTGTGTGTTGGCCACCCTGACCTCAGTGCTGCTGCGGCTCTGGCTTCTCCTCCTCCTTCTCCCACCTCAGCGCTGACACTTGATTGCTCTGTGCTGATGCTTTTCAGACAGAAAAAGAGACAGAGACAAAGGGGGAAGGGAGTGGGGCCATCCCCTGCATGGTGGGAGCTGGACCTGAGCCTGGGCTGAGCCCCTGTTAGCAGCTGCACTGCCAGGCAGGTGACTGTCAGCCTGTGCCCACCCCGCCCCAGGACAAGCGTCAGGGAGCTTACTTGTTAGCTAACGTACCTTGGCACATCTCACATCTGGATTTCATGTCTACTTCTTATACTGAGCTGTCTCCCTGTGCCTAAGTGTTTCTTACTGACTAAAAGCCAAACTGTCTTCACTCTGAAGGTATTGTTTGCCATAACAGAAGGCCAGTCCTGGTTCTCTGGAAGGAGAAATGCCTTAGTGTCAGAGAAAAAAAAAAGTTCTTTTCAACCCCAAGAGATGTCGTCACCGCCTGTCTGATATACTGAAGCATTGTTCAAGGCACTGCGGGTGGCTGGGGGTGAGTGAAACAGGCTTCTCCGGTCTTAACAGTGGAGATTCTTTTAAATTCTTTTAAGAAAGAAGCCTGGTTTTTGAGTTATTCTTCGACTTCTGAAATGCTTTTATTCATTTTTTAAAAAAACAGGTGTTTTCAGATCAGTTAGATTTTCCCTTCCAGGAACAGAGCCTGCTTTTTTTTTTTTTTTTTAATATAACTAAGGAATAGTCAATTCTTTTTTATTTTTTAAATTTATTTTTATCATAGAGAGACGCCCTGAGATAAAAACACTGTTCATCTCTGGCTGCTGGTGGTGCTGGGGATTGAACCAGGGACCGTAGAGCCTCAGGCAGTGGAGTCTTTTGCAGAACCACTGTGCTGTCTCCCTGGCCCTTGGTTTGCTTATCTTTATTTTCTAAGCCTGAAGTACTTTGTTGAGACTTACCTGTTGGTTGCTAGGCATAGACCTAGCCTTTGCTCTGTTACCTTGGCTTACTTCCATCTGAGTTTGGACAGTCTTACTTTTGACTACACTTGTATTTGCGTTCTTATATTCAGTTTATGACTTACTTCCTAGGGTAATCCAAATCTGGTGTTCATGGAAAGCTGGACCGGTTTTCTGGCCATATGCTATTATAGTACTTTGCTTTTTATTTATGGTCTTGTTCAAGTTATCCAGGTGGATTAACACAGTAGAAAGTGTTCCAGCCAGAAGAAGTAGCTGCTGTCATTTAATTAACTTTCACCTCCAGTGTTATCACTGGGGCTCAGTGCTTGCTCTATGAATCCACTGCTTCTGGCGGCCTTTTTTTTTTCTTTTTTCATTTTATTGGACAGGACAGAGAGAAATTGAGAGAGAAGGGAGAGATAGGGAGAGAGTCAGAGAGACGCCTGCAGATCCGCTTCACCTCTCGTGAAGTGTCCTCCCTGCAGGTGGGGAGCGGGGGCTTGAACTGGGTCCTTGCTGTCAGCACTGTGTGTGCGTAATTGGATTTGCCACCGCCCGGCCCTGCTACACTCATTTGTAAAAGTGTATAGTTCTTGTAAGGATTCAAGTGATACTAGCATGTCTGAAATGACCGTGCCGTCGTGCCTCTGAGTCTTCAGCCGAAGCTGTCTGCTGCGCGCTTTGCCACACTCTGTCACTTCACGTTTCCTCCTTGTCCTGCGGCTGGGTGCTGGGCGGGCCTGCAGAGTGCGTGGAGACGTGCCTTCACCTGCTCTTCGATGTCGTGCGGATGCCTGGGTGTTCACAAGTGGCTGTGTCTCTGTCTCCGTGGCTCTGGAGAGGCTGTTGAGACATCGCCACCAGGATCCGAAGTCCAGAGAGCCGGGAATCTGCACAGTTCTTCCTGAAAGGCTGCAGGACGAGGTTCCTCAGCGAAGAGTTCTGGTTAGAGAGAGGTGAACAGCTGGCTGTTGTAGAGACCAGAAAGTGACACCCAGGTCACAACCCAGACAAGAACGATACTGCAGAGAATGTCATTGCTGCAAGTATCCTGCCCCACCGGGGTCCTGGGGAGCACGTGGACTAGGGGCAGTTAGGAGGGTGCATTTGGCACGGGCCACCTTCCTGGTAGGTGGAAGAAAGGCATCAGTGGAAGTCTGACCAGCCTCGCTGGAGCAGAGAGGTAGCTGGGGCTGCTCCCTGCCAGGTCTCATCGTGGGCGTATTCCAGGAGGGCCCCTCAGAGGTAAGGATGCAGGGATCTCACTGAGGGTGGGAGGAGCACAGCCACCTGGCTTCTGTTAAAGGTCTGCCCTGCCCTCTTGGACTCTGTTCTGTTCCCAGCAAGGTGATCGCTGTGTCAGGAAACGCGGGCGTTCCTTCTGTCCCTGCCAGTTGGTTCCGCAGAGGACTGCTTGCTTCTCTTCTGAGTGGACAGAGACCTGAAGGTCCAAGGCTGGGCAGGCCTGCTGGTTTTTCTCCCTTCAGCAGACTCTGGCCACTGGTCACTGTCTCAGACTTTGTCAGTTCAGTCTTATGCAGCTGAAGTCTTGGAGCACTTTGGTGGCTGAGTCCCTCTGCCTGGGTGTAGACACTAAAATAAAAGCCGCCAGGAAAGTCCTGCGCTTGTTCCCAGATGGCAGATACACACAGAGGACCACGCCAGCCTGAGATCAGGCCCCCAGTGATACTGAGTGTAGACAGATGGGACACGGCCCTGAGTCTCTGAGGCTGGAGGCAGCTGCCGGGCTGGAGGGAGAAGGGCCTCGGATGTGAAGGGCCGAGGGGCGTCCCCCACGCAGAGGCTAGTGGGGTGACCGGGGAGGGGCTGAGGCTGTGCTTTGTTAGAGTGCTCACAGTCAGTTCTAATTCCCTCAAGCTCTGCATTTTGTGTCCTCTCTCCCTTCCTGAATCTGCATTTGGACTCGTATGCAATTTAGAGAGTGCGACCTGATAATCTGAGACATGTGCGCTGGTACACACGTGCTTTAACAAAGACGGCAAAATGCATTTTGAGGTTAGTTTTTCAATCTCGCACATGGCTTAAATGATTTAAAAACTATTTAGGACAGATAAACAGATGCTATTGAGGGGGCCGGGCAGTGGCTTACTGGGTTAAGCACACGCAGTAAGCAAGGACCGAGCACAAGGATCCCGGCTGGAGCCCCCAGTCCCCACCTGCAGGGGGGAGGCTGCACAAGCAGTGAAGCAGGTCTGCAGTTGTCTCTCTTTGTCTCCCTCTCTCTATCTCCTCATCTCAATTTCTCTCTGTCCTGTCCAATTAAAAAAAAAAAGGAAAAAACATCTGTCAGGAACAGTGAATTTGGGCCGAGCCTTAGCGAGAACCTGGAGGCATAAAACAAATAAACAAAAGAGATGAAATAGAAAGGGGAGAGATAGAGAGACAGAGACAGAGAGACAGAGACAGAGACAGAGAGAGGCAGGCAGAGGCCTGTAACACAAGTTCCCCAGTGAATCTTCCCCACTGCAAGTGGAGACAAGGGGCTTGAACCCAGGTCCTTGCACACTGCAATGTGGGTTCCTAACCAGGTGTGCCACCAGCCTGCTCTACTCTAATCATTTAATAGGCCACCTGACAGTCACTGAGCACCGCTATGACTTCTTTGGATTAGATTTGTCTAGAAGATTATAAAGTACTTGGAATTTCATTTTGATATTCCTCTGGGATTAACAAAATGCCTCGAGACAACTTATCCCAACCGTGTCTGCGTACACTGTGACTTCTTACCTGGTAACAGCCACTTGCTGACTGAAATGCATCTTCATTTCAGATAAATACGTTGGCCTGTCTTCCTGCAGGCTGGGTAGAACCAAGATAACTGTTGGTCTGTTTCTCTCAGACCATGATTTTATTGATTTCCTGTGAGATGTATGCAGACAGAGAGCTTCTCAGGAGAGAGAAGCCAGCATGTGGTGCCAAGGATTGAACTTAGAGCCCCAGACAGGCACAGCCTGTGCTCGTGCTCTAACAGCCCTGCCAGCCAGGCGACCTCCCCAGCTGCTTTTGTATTTTAAAACACTTCCCTGTATGTGTCGTAAGAGAAGACCCTCCAGCACACTCTCAGCTCCTCCATGGAGTGGTGCCAAGGACGGAGCCTGCGGCCTCTGGGGCTTCAGGCAAGCAAGTCAGTGCTCCAGTAGGTGAGGTAGCTCTCCTGCGCTAGGCTACTACGGCTCTCTAAAATCACAGTCCTTTCCATATAACAATGAAAATATTCACTGTAGAATTCAGAACAGGCGGGAGAGGGCTGGGTAGTGGCCCACCTGGTTGGGTGCATGCTCCCCAGAGTACAGGGAACTGCAGGGAAAGGTTCAGGAACGGTGAAGCAGGGCTGCAGGTGTCTCTCTTTCTCTGCCCCTCTCTACCTCCCCTTCCCTTCCAAGTTTTTCCGTCCTGTCAAATAAATAAATTAGCAGGAAAAAATCATAAAGAATGAGAGGCTTATAGCTAATGCCACTTCTCAGGAATAACTCCCTTTGTTCCTTTTTGGAATAATTTCTTAATTTAAAAATATCTGACCTGGGGCCAGACGGGATGGTGGCACAGGAGAGAATCCTAGGCAAGAAGTCTGCATTTCATAAAAGTCTTCAGTTAAGTACTAGATAACATCCCAGAAAATAAAAATAGTAAGAACAGCGGCCGGTGGTGGTGCAGTGGGTTAAGCACACATAGAACCAAGTGCAAAGACAGCACAAGGATCCTGGTTCGAGCTCCCAACTCCCCACCTGCAGGTGTCTGTCTTTCTTTCCTTCTCTCTTTCTCCCTTGTCTCTCCATTTCTCTCTGTTCTATCCAATAAAATGGAAAGATGGCACCAGGAGCAGTGGATTTGTAGTGTCATCATTGAGTCCCTGGAGGAAGGAAGAAATTGGCCTTGCTAATTAGTATGATTAGTATAGCATTTTGTGTTGCACAAGTAAGCACACCATTACAGTCTTTTGTTGTAAATGCCTACTGTTTGCAGACTAGTCACAATGCAGTGTTGCATCATCTTGAAATGATAACTGCTTGCTTCTGCTGTCTGAGCTCTGAGTTATGTCTCTGGGGCTTCTCCAGTTCTAGGTGCTTGTGTTTGCAGAGTTACGTCTTTAATCACGTCGGGCTTATCCACTTGGTGCCTAAGGCCACTCCCAGGCCTTTCTCTGACCCCAGCTGCATGGAATGCCTGTGCCTGGGTAATCACGGCCATGTCTAGACTCAGGGAACCTTCTTAACGAGGCCTTCTCCATTTAGTGCATTTTAACACTGTGTGTATGGTCGAGCTGTGAGGCAGGCCCACAGGGGTCTCTCTGTCTCTCTCTATCTCTGCTCTCAATTTCTCTCTATCCTATCAAATAAAATAGAAAGAAAAAAAAAAGAAGGAAAAATGGCCATGGGGAGGCCTGGATTCATAGTGCCAGTGATAACTCTGGAGGCGATAATATATGTATATTATAAAATTATATGTGTTTTGTGCTAATACAGATCGCTGAAAATTTGAAGCCACAGGGTCAGGTAACAGCCTTGTGGAGGAGGGTCAGGCTCCTCTGAAGGCTCACCGTGATGTCTGGATGCAGACACATTTCTGGGAAAGTTTTCATTTTATCATGACAACTAAGGTCTGGACAGTTGTGTCCTCTCTGTGTCCTGATGCTTGGAAAGATCACGGTCTCTCCAGATAAATAGCACGGGTCACGGGTATGTTTATGACTTCAGTCCCTGTGGTGCTGTTCACACCCTCTGCGCCCTGAGCCTCTGCTGAGCTGTCGCAGGTGGGCGGGTGGTGGTGTGTTCACACCCTCTGCGCCCTGAGCCTCTGCTGAGCTGTCACGGGTGGGCGGGTGGTGGTGCTGTTCACACCCTCTGTGCCCTGAGCCTCTGCTGAGCTGTCACGGGTGGGCGGGTGGTGGTGCTGTTCACACCCTCTGTGCCCTGAGCCTCTGCTGAGCTGTCACGGGTGGGCGGGTGGTGGTGCTGTTCACACCCTCTGTGCCCTGAGCCTCTGCTGAGCTGTCACGGGTGGGCGGGTGGTGGTGCTGTTCACACCCTCTGTGCCCTGAGCCTCTGCTGAGCTGTCGCGGGTGGGCGGGTGGTGGTGCTGTTCACACCCTCTGTGCCCTGAGCCTCTGCTGAGCTGTCGCGGGTGGGCGGGTGGTGGTGCTGTTCACACCCTCTGTGCCCTGAGCCTCTGCTGAGCTGTCGCGGGTGGGCGGGTGGTGGTGCTGTTCACACCCTCTGTGCCCTGAGCCTCTGTTGAGCTGTCGCGGGTGGGCGGGTGGTGGTGCTGTTCACACCCTCTGTGCCCTGAGCCTCTGTTGAGCTGTCGCGGGTGGGCGGGTGGTGGTGCTGTTCACACCCTCTGTGCCCTGAGCCTCTGCTGAGCTGTCACGGGCGGGTGGTAGTCCCTCAGTCTCTACAAATAAGCTTGTCCATTTCTTTCTAGCAATTTCTGTGTGTTGGCATAAGTTAAGCACATAAATGCTTCCTTACTCCTGACCATGTGTTCCTCAATTTAAAAAACCCCAATGTGTTTGAAAGTACGTTCTACCTTTCTCTTGGTACTAACACTGCTAATTCTGTATGCTTTTTTTGTTTTTTCCAAAATAACTTTACGCATTCTTTGGACTTTAAATCTTCAGTGTTACTTTGCTTTAAATTTTATGCTTTTAAAAAAATATTTATTTATTTTCCCTTTTGTTGCCCTTGTTGTTTTATTGTTGTAGTTATTATTGTTATTGCTATTGATGTTGTCATTGCTGGATAGGACAGAGAGAAATGGAGGGAGGAGGGGAAGACAGAGAGGAGGAGAGAAAGACAGACGCCTGCAGACTTGCTTCACCGCCTATGAAGTGACTCCCCTGCAGGTGGGGAGTCGGGGGCTCGAACCGGGATCCTTCCGCCGGTCCTTGTGTTTTGCGCCATGTTTGCTTAACCCGCTTCACTACTGCCCAACTCCCAAATTTTATGCTTTTTAAAAAAAAATTATAAAAAGGAAACACTGACAAAAACCATAGGATAAGAGAGGAGCAACTCCACACAATTCCCACCACCAGAACTCCGTATCCCGTCCCCTCCCCTGATTGCTTTCCTATTCTTTATCCCTCTGGGAGTATGGACCCAGGGTCATTGTGGGATGCAGAAGGTGGGAGGTCTGGCTTCTGTCATTGCTTCCCCGCTGAACATGGGTGTTGACAGGTGGATCCACACTCCCAGCCTGCCTCTCTCTTTCCCTAGTGAGGAAACCAGTTGTTGACTTAGTTTGTACTATGCTCATTGGCTGATGTCAGCCATATGCTAATTGGGTTCAGCAGCCATATGCTAATTACATCCGTGTCCCAGCCTGGACAGGAACTGTGGACGAGATGCTCAGAGTCTGTGTCCGATGTCCCAGCAGGTACCAGGGTCTTGAGCCTGGTAACTTGTGCTCCCAACCAGGTGTGCCGCCGCCTGATCCCTTGTTTAGTGGGAACTTGGGAGAAGTTATATTGAGGCACTGAGACTTTTCTGCTGTGACCCATAGCTAGAAGTGGTGCTTCAGAGAGGGGTAAAGCAATGGTGCTGTATTTACTGCACACACACACTCTGATTTTCTTCCTCTGATTTTTCTTTTTATTATATTCTGTTCATTTTCATTAGAAACAAAGAGCTGATCTAGGTCCTGGGAGGTAGCACAGTAGTTCATGCAACAGACTTTCCTAGCAGGGGCCGGTAGGTCGTGGAATCAGTCTCTGCCGTAAGTCAGAACTGGTCACAATCGTTTTGAAAAGAGCTGTTAGAAGTTTAGAAGATCTGAGCACACTGACCTGGTCTGTTGCTATTTCATGTGGACTTGGGTCTCTCCTGTGCCGCTCTAGTCTCCGTGCTCTGCTCACTAGGAGTAAAGCGGCAGGCAGGCACAGCACTGGAGCCGCGAGCCAGTCTGGTGGACAGGACGGTTTGAACAGATGATCGCGCGACTGACCGCACAACATGAGGGTCTCCCTGGGGGAAAAGAACAGGGACTTCCAACAGAGATGACCCAGAAAGCATGTGACTTAGGGATGGTTTAGAATTCCAGCAAAGACGTGACATTTGGGTAGATCTGAAGGGTTGGGGTGGGGTGTGCATGGAGGTCTGTAGAGTCATGGAAGAGCTGAGTGATGGAAACAGCGAACTCAGCAGAATGACAGATGGAAGACAGTCTTTACTGTGTTTACTATTATTATTATTATTATTATTATTTTTGATACCTGGTGGGCCTTCTGGTTAGTGACTTTCTTTTCCTCATTTGACAAACGTCACCTAAGAACAGGAGGGGTTGTGCTGGGGGATGACTCTAGCTGTCTTCAGGCCGTCATGTCTCCCTGCAGATACATCACTAGACAACAGTTGGCGCTCACTCAAGACTTGCACTGCTTTGGAGACTGCAGAGGTGCACGCAGAAGCGAAGCGTGCGGGTGTTCAGAGACGATTCTGGCTGGCTCACAGAGGCACTCCTGCATGGGCTAGCTGTCAGTTTACTCACTGCATGATAGACAGTTAACTTGAAGTTAAATTTGGAGAAGTGAAGAGAGATAGTGGGTGGGTATGTTATAGGCTCTTAGTGATTCCCCCCCCCCCCCACTTTATGAGCAGTCATGGATTTCAGTACAGCAGTTGTTGACACATAGGCTTCTTGATAATTTCCTTAAAATTATGGTTCAGAATTATTGCTGTGGTAAGGTCTTGTATGGTATAGTAAATCCTAACCATGGGATTTTTCAAAGTAAACCAAATTCCCTAAAAACCTGGATATAATAATAACTATCTATTGAAGACAGTAGGAACCTTCCTGATTCTTTATGAAACCCATATTTCTCCCAGCCCTGGAAGCTCTGGGGTGGGGTTCGATTTCCTGCAGGCTTCTCTCCATCCACACCATTTGATACAGCATCTGCTGAGCTTAACCTAATCAACACAACCAGCACCACCTGGACACGTGTCACTTCAGACTGTGTCCAGAGACGCCAGGCGGGAATGTCAGTCAGCCCTTCAGCTCCAGCACTCTGGCGCGACCGTTACCGGCTCCTAGGATCCTCAGTTCCATGCCAGGTGGTGCCGCTCCTGACACAGCCACAGCACCTAGATGTAGACCAGGGCCCACGAGACAGACACGTGCGCACATGTGCCCTAAGTTAGGGGAAATATAATGATGTAAAAGCGCACAATGATTTGCCATTACGAATAAGCGCAGCAAACAAGTAGAAAGACCTGAAAAAGACAGCATGAAAAAGACAGCATGAAAAAGACAGCATGAAGTACTTAGCCAAGTTGTTGCTAAACCTCCTCACCTACCTCCTATTTCACTTCCTCAGTCACTCCCAAGCTGACCTTGTCAGACAAAGTAAGGACGCCAAAAGCTGAATACGGCTAAGAAGCCAGCAGACATCAGTGATGACTCTTAGTCACTGCCAGGCCACCCCAGCACCTGGGGCCCTAGTCGGGAAGCCCTGGGATCCCACACAGACATGATGGGCCTAGAGCTCTCACAGACCCTCTCTCCACTGTCACTGCTCATCTCCATCAGGACCTCTTGGGGGCCTTTGCAGGACCTTGTCCTCAATGTAGAACAACCGTGGTAGAAATTGCCCCTCTCTCCGAAGGGAGACTGGGTCAGCACACTCTGCCACTCGAGGAAGACGGGTCCTGAAATGAGAGCAGCTTGAATGTCCCAGCTGTGACCATGGACTGCGAGCTCAGACTACAGGGATGCAGATCACACAGGCTCCTGTGCCGAATATGAACAGACATGGGCTCCAGATCAGCGCGATGGCGTTTACAGTTAATGATACTGATATACATTTCCCATAACTGGGGGCTACTCTCTTCCCTGACCCAGCTTTCTAGTCCTATTCCCAACTCCCCAGACAGTACCTTTAGCCCACCTGCATATTAGCGTCTGTGATGGATGCTAGGGCGATTGTGGCCAGCCCCACGTGCATGTTGTCTGTCCAGTGGAAGGTCTTGGGGCAACACAGGGGCCGGCGTCTGTGATGGACGTTAGGGCGATTGTGGCGTCTGTGTTCTGCTGGAGTAAAGCCGTGTTCACTAGGGGCTTCCTGCATGTCTGATGCCTGGCTGGTTCTGATGGGTACTTGTGCTCGGTGACACTCGGTGTTTCTGAGTGCGCAGTCTCAGAGGGACAAGGAGGGATAGAGCTCAGCTGGAGGGCAGGGCTGAAAGCTTCCACTGACAAGCATTGGTGCTGCAGCTGCAGCTGGAGCTGGAGGGGTGAGGAGGCGTTGCCAGACACAGTCTGGACAAGGGAGGCCATTCCGGGAAGTGCCAAGGGCATGCTGTGTGGGTTAGCACTGTGCTCAGGGAGTCCAAAGTGCTGGAGCTTAGTCACAGGGCCGGGGCGGTGGCTGCACTGGGAGGGCGCGGCTTGCCGTGCTTGATGCGGGGCAGGAGGCAGTGCAGACCAGGGCCTGCTGATAGCGAAGAGAAAACAGCTTGCTTTTGCAGAGATTTCTTTCTCTCCACATCCGTTTATGCATTCTCTCATTCTTTCACTTGTTTATTTTGGTCTCCAGGGTTGCTGCTGGGACTCCATGCCAGCACTATGAATCCACTGCTCCTGGTGGCCTTTCCATTTTATCTCATAGGACAGAGAGAGACGGAGAGAGGAGGGGAGATAGAGAGGGAGATAGAAAGAAAGACGCCTGCAGACCTGCTTCACTGCTTGTGAAGCTTCCCCACTGCTGGTGGGGACCAGGGACTTGAACCTGGGGACTTGAACCCAGGTCCTTGAGTGAGTCCTTGTGCTTAGTGCTGTGTGTGCTTAACCAGGTATGTAACCAGTGGCCCCTTTAAACATTTTTTTAATCTTTATTTATTGGACAGAGACAGCCAGAAGTTGAGAGGGAAGGGGGAGATAGTGAGGGAGAGAGACAGAGACACCTATAGCTTTCCCTCTGCAGATGGGGACCGGGGGGGCTTGAACCCGGGTCGTTGCACGCTATAACATGTGCGTTCAACCAGATGCGCCGTCCCCCGGCCCCGAGAGGTGATTGCCTACATGATCAGAAGAGGAACTGGACCGTCCCAGAGGAGATAATTAGGACCCACATGAAGATTATGATTGCAGGTTTAGAGGAGCTGGTGTGAGAGGGATTGCCGCAGGAGAATGGTTGTTGCTGGGTAGGTGAGTGGGAGGGAAGGGTGTTGGGGAGTGTCTGTGAGGACGCTGACTGAGGGCATGTGAGTGTGTGTGTCCCACAGGAGGGTGGCGCCAGCCAGCCGGGGTCCTCACTGTGGATGTTAAAGGTGACATAGGCGTCTCCCGCTGATTCTCCTGTCCCCTCTCCCCTGCTGCGGCCGGCCGTCTTCTCCATGTGTCTTGACATGAGTTTGCTTCTGTGTCCACATTTCCTCTGAGGAAGACACCGTTCAGACCGAGATAGACCTTACTCTAGAGATACTGCTTTTTCTTTCTTTCTTTCTTTCTTTCTTTCTTTCTTTCTTTCTTTCTTTCTTTCTTTCTTTCTTTCTTTCAGATGTATTTATCTGTTTGTTTGTATGTTTTGGTTAAAAAAACCCAGAAATTGAGAGGGAAGGGGAAGATAAATAGAGAGGCGAGACAGAAAGAGAGAGGCCTGCTTCACTGCTTGTGAAGCTCCCCTGCAGGTGGAGATGCAGAGCTTGAACATGGGTCCTTTCATGTGCATTCTACCAGATGTGCCACTGCCTAGTCCCAGGAGATTCCTGACAAAACAAGTTGTTACCTTCAAAGAGACACTGCTTTTAACTGATGGTTTCTCTAAGGAGTCTTTTTTGGGGGCGACCTCTGAATGTCATTTATTTATTTATTTATTTATTTATTTATTTATTTATAAGGGGAAATACTGACAAAACCATAGGATAAGAGGGGCACAACTCCACACAGTTCCCACCACCAGAACTCTGTATCCCATCCCCTCCCCTGATAGCTTTCCTATTCTCTATCCCTCTGGGAGCATGGACCCAGGGTCACTGTGGGATGCAGAAGGTGGAAGGTCTGGCTTCTGTCATTGCTTCCCCGCTGAACATGGGTGTTGGCAGGTCGATCCATACTCCCAGCCTGCCTCTCTCTTTCCCTAGTGGGGCAGGGCTCTGGGAGAATCGGAATCTTATGACTGAAGGGACCAGATGGCGCACCTGGTTAAGTGCTCACACTATAGTGCACAAGGACCTGGGTTCAAGCCCTCGGTCCCCAACTGCAGGGGGAAAAGCTTAACAAGCAGTGAAGCAGGGCTGCAGGTGTGTCTCTGTCTCTCTCCCTCTCTGTCTTCTCCCCCCCTCTTGATTTCTCTCTGCCTCTATAGAAAATAAATAAAGATTAAAAATAAAGTAAAATAAAGTAGAAATATCCTGTGCCTGATAAGAGCAGACTCAGGGGGAGTGGGGCTAGGTGTCCACACACAGCTCTTGAGGGACACGAGGGGTGGGGAGGGCACGTGGGCACCGGTGGCATTTCAGGGGCAGAAACCGTTCTAGACTGCTCAGGCGTGAAGAAACACCTCAGAGAAGGACTCTGGATTTGGTCGTTACAAAGCACGCGAGTGGACTGAGTCCTCTTGGCCGGTGACCCTACTTTATCTGGTTTGAAGCATCACCTGGGAGGACATTCCAGTTACTGGGCAGACAGCGCTCCTTTTGAGAGCAGTGGACTCTTCTGGGAGCAGACGGGCTGCTACCCTGTGAGTCCAATGTGCATCCCGGCCCAGAGACATCGGCTGGAATGAGTGTCATGGGCAGGCCTGAGGGTGTCTGGGAGACGAGATGACTCAGGTCACTGCAGTGAGGGTCCCCTCGGGGACAGAAGGGCAGAGCTTTGCCAGACCTCCTGTTTGGTGTGCACTGATCTCTCATGGTGGACGTGGAACTTAGGGTTTTTACTTTGAGGGCTAATGGCTCAAAAGAGGCATCCTGAGAAGCGAGAGCAGAGAGAAAGAAGAGAAAAAAATATTTCATTATTTTCCCATGGATCTCGGGGCTGTGAGTAGAATCAGAATCTAGATGTCGAAGGGTCGATGAGTAGAAAGGAGCATGGGAGGCAGCCGGCTGGAGTGCGGGGACTTGCAGAAGTGGGCCAGGCATTTGATCTGGACTGAGGCCTAGTGGACACGGGGAGCGCAGGCGGAGGGCTGGATAACTGCACCGAGAGCAGGGACTGCACATGAGTGCAGATCACCCCAGTCAGCGGGGACTGTCGTGCGTAGCGGGGACTGTCGTGCGTGGCCGGGCCGTCTGAAGACGGCAGGCTAGGCTGGGTGATCGGCTGAGGGCAGAATGGATGCCCGACATCCAAATATGTGAAGTCGCTGTCTTGGCAGATTGCTGGATGACTAAGCTGTTTGTACGATAGGATGGTGTGGGCTGAGATGCTTATCAGATGAACTTTAATGTCCTTTGTAGCACCATGACTCAACAAAATGCCTTTTTAAAGTCATTGGTATCAAGATAGAGCAATTTGGAAAGTCGTTTAGCAATTCTACTTGTATTGATCCCCTTGTAATAGTAAATGTTTGACAGATTGTGGCTCCGTATTCGGTAGTTTAAATGGCTCTGCTGTTACTGTCTGTGTCCAGAGTTAAATCTTACTTGAGGAGAAACCACTTTTCTGTATCTCACAGGTCTGTGAACAGCAGAGCTGTTTCAGAGTCTGCAATGGGCCGTCACGGCAGGAAGGAGAGGGGAGTCTCTGAAGCTCTTTCAAGATCACATTCATTAGATTCATTTCCCCACATTGCAAGGGTCACCACTTCTCTGTTTACCATGTTGGTTTGGAATTTAATCTCTTTTTTTTTTTTTTATGGATTCGTTGGCTCTGGGCATTTTCAGATTTAGTTTTGTGGTAGGATGTTTTGTCTGTAGTTGGCATTTGTGTTTGGAACGAGAATAAAGTGTAGCTTTTTTAAAACTAGGACCTAGAACAGCAGAAAGAACCGTATGGACACATTTCATGCTCAGTATCAGGACTGCTCCCTCCGCTGAGAAAATGACTCTGTTCTTCACCTCAAGGTGTGAAGGAATAACTCAGATTTCACTGCTTTTATCACTGCCAGTGCAGATATCAGCTGTTTGCATTTGCTTTTTTGGGGCAAAAACATTCTTCTAGCCTCATCAATCTCTTAAGAAGACTTGAAAAATCAGAACCTGGGCGTAGCCGCAGGACTCTCTCCAGCTCTCTCCACGGGTCAGCACAGCCTCCCTGCTGCAGCCTGAGCCTGAGCATTGGTTTCTTCCTCCCTCTGCTCTCCTCTGTCAGGTCTTCCAAAGGAAGCACTTTCTCAGCTCTTCCCTGCAGCCTCTAGGATGGAGTGTGAGGCGTGGATTCCTCTGGCTGTTGCCCTCAGCTCACTCCTGTCACGTGCCTGTCGCCGCCCTTCCTTCCCCTTTGGGAACAGGTTTGAACCAGCAGGAAAAGGAGGGATGATGAGCACATGGTTCTGACGCCGGCTCAGCAAATGGCACTGGCTGTTTCGCTCCCGCCTTTTGGACTGGGAGCAGCGGGAGGGGAGTCTGACCCGTGGCTGTCAGAGCACAGCCCGTTGGCACCCACGGCCAGGCGCCAGTCCCCACCCATCGGTTCACATCCATCACCAGAGGGACCTGTGTTTACAATGCTGTCTTGGGCTCTGTCACAGACGGGAGGGATCCAGGGCCCTCGTGAAAGAGGATGATAAGTCATTGATGACTTATCTGCACTTTAGGAAACAGGAAGCCGTCAGGGATGTGGTTTTCTGTCTATTTGTGGTGGCGGAAGTCAGCTCACCACCACCAAGCCCTCTGCTCCCCCACACCCAGCCTTCTCACGACCACCTTTTCTCTCACAGTCTGGTAGTTTGGTGCCTCCCCCCCCTTTTTGCCAGTAAATTTCCTTTAGTTATCTGCACTCCACATCTCTTATTTCACTTAGTTTAATCACCTCAGTTCTATCTGTTTGTCTCAAACTCAAGACTTCATCAAGAAGGTGAAGTCTTCCAGGTGTTACCTGGTGGTGTCCAGAGTGAGATTTCTGTGGCCTTGAACTATTCGTGAAGCACCAGTGGTGACTTTTCAGTGAGGCATCAGAACTGGTCTTCCATCTCCAAGAAAGGTATGCTCTGTCTGTAACCATGGGGGTAACGGCAGCTGCATGGCTGCCAACGCCACTCTCTTTTCAAAGAGAACATTTTCCCAGGCAGACACATTTCTGGGAGAAAAAGGGCACACACACACACACACATGTTGAACATCACATTTTAAAGTGTATTAGGGCATTCTGCAAAAGTTTAAAGCTAAAATAAACTACAGTTGACCCATTGAACACAGACACACACAGACACAAAAACACACATACAGAAGCACACGCAGATACACACAAATACACTCACACACAGTCATATACACATACATACAGACACACAGACAGACACACATATACAGACAGACACACATATACACAGACAGACACATATATACAGACACACAGATAGACACACACAGACACACAGACAGATATAAATACACAGACAACACATAAGACAGACACACACAGAGACACACACACACACACAGACAGGCAAACACAGGCACACATAGACAGGCACACACACAGACACACACAGGCACACACAGACAGGCACACACACAGACACACACAGACAGACATACAGACACACAAAGACAGACACACACAGGCACACACAGGCACACACAGACAGGCACAGATAGACACACACTCAGGCACACACACAGACAGGCACACACAGACAGGCACACACAGACAGGCACACACAGACAGACATATAGACACACAAAGACAGACACACACAGGCACACACAGACAGGCACAGATAGACACACACACACACACACACAGACAGGCACACAGGCACACACACACACACACACATACACTAATGCCATAATGGCTTGCGGTTGCTTTGAAGTTTATTATCTGCAGGTGTAGACTCTCTTAGCTTTGCAGCTGGTAGGGCTGCTAGAGACAGAGTGCTCCCTCAACCTGCTGACTTGGTGTTTACATGTCTGTCTCCGTGAGTTTGCAAAGCAAAAGCAGAAGAGTCTTCCTATGGTGCTTGGCAGGCTTGCTCCCTGTGCCCGTTCAGTCAGGTCCTGCTGAGGGAGGAGCTGGTGGCAGTAAGCCACACGCGGCCCTGTCCTCAGCTGATGCCTGACAGGGACTCACGGTCGCACGGAAGCCTGTGGTCTGCACGCTCCTTCCTGCACAGATTAGAGATTACATCTGTGGTTTCTGGTTCCAGGACACTGCACACAGGGACACAGACCCTACCCTGTGTCTGAGGTGGTCTCCACGTTCCCGAGGCACGGAAATTCCCTGCTTGGTTCCTTTTTGCGCTGACCACCCTACCCCGGGTGTAGAAAGGTTGCACTGAGGGTCAGCTTGCCCTCGGCGGGCGGCAGTGACTGCAGGGTAAGGTGTTTGTTTAAGGTATTTTAGGATAGGTGCTTCGCAAGTCATCACACTTTGCTTATCCTGGACGCTGCCGCTCTGCCTCTGGGAATCAGAACTGAGGCTGCTCCAGGCAGCCTGTCCTCACCTCCTGCCAGAGATGCAGCTTGGCAGGACATCTGCCTCCCTCCCCACTCACCCCTGCTCCCCCAGCCCTGCACAGTGCTCTACATAACCAGAACCTAGGCTCCCACAGCCCAGCGGAGTGCTCTGTATAACCAGGACCAAGGCTCCCCGAGCCGTGCGGAGTGCTCTGTATAACCAGGACCCAGGCTCCCCCAGCCCTGCGCAGTGCTCTGCATAACCAGGACGCAGGCTCCCCCAGCCCTGCGCAGTGCTCTGTATAACCAGGACCGTGGCTCTCCCAGCCCTGCGCATGCTCTGTATAACCAGGACCCAGGCTCCCACAGCCCTGCACAGTGCTCTGTATAACCAGGACCCAGGCTCCCCCAGCCCTGCACAGTGCTCTGCATAACCAGGACCCAGGCTCCCACAGCCCTGCCCAGTGCTCTGTATAACCAGGACCCAGGCTCTCCCAGCCCTGTGCAGTGCTCTGCATAACCAGTACCCAGGCTCCCATAGCCCTGCGCAGTGCTCTGTATAACCAGGACCCAGGCTCCCCCAGCCCTGCACAGTGCTCTGCATAACCAGGACCCAGGCTCCCACAGCCCTGCGCAGTGCTCTGTATAACCAGGACCCAGGCTCCCAGCCCTGCGCAGTGCTCTGCATAACCAGTACCCAGGCTCCCATAGCCCTGCGCAGTGCTCTGTATAACCAGGACCCAGGCTCCCCAGCCCTGCGCAGTGCTCTGTATAACCAGGACCCAGGCTCCCCCAGCCCTGCCCAGTGCTCTGCATAACCAGGACCAAGGCTCCCCTAGCCCTGCGCAGTGCTCTGTATAACCAGGACCCAGGCTCCCCCAGCCCTGCCCAGTGCTCTGCATAACCAGGACCTAGGCTCCCCAGCCCTGCCCAGTGCTCTGTATAACCAGGACCCAGGCTCTCCCAGCCCTGCACAGTACTCTGCATAACCAGGACCCAGGCTCCCTGGTCCTGCCCAGTGCTCTGTATAACCAGGACCCAGGCTCCCTGGTCCTGCCCAGTGCTCTGTATAACCAGGACCCAGGCTCTCCCAGCCCTGCGCAGTGCTCTGTATAACCAGGACCCAGGCTCCCCAGCCCTGCCCAGTGCTCTGCATAACCAGGACCCAGGCTCCCTGGTCCTGCCCAGTGCTCTGTATAACCAGGACCCAGGCTCCCAGCCCTGCGCAGTGCTCTGTATAACCAGGACCCAGGCTCCCTAGCCCTGCGCAGTGCTCTGTATAACCAGGACCCAGGCTTCCCCAGCCCTGCGCAGTGCTCTGCATAACCAGGACCCAGGCTCCCCCAGTCCTGCACAGTGCTCTGCATAACCAGGTCCCAGGCTCCCCAGCCCTGCCCAGTGCTCTGCATAACCAGGACCCAGGCTCCCTGGTCCTGCCCAGTGCTCTGTATAACCAGGACCCAGGCTCCCCCAGCCCTGCACAGTGCTCTGTATAACCAGGACCCAGGCTCCCTGGTCCTGCCCAGTGCTCTGTATAACCAGGACCCAGGCTCCCAGCCCTGCGCAGTGCTCTGCATAACCAGGACCCAGGCTCCCCCAGCCCTGCGCAGTGCTCTGTATAACCAGGACCCAGGCTCCCCCAGCCCTGCACAGTGCTCTGCATAACCAGGACCCAGGCTCCCAGCCCTGCCCAGTGCTCTGCATAACCAGGACTCAGGCTCCCACAGCCCTGCCCAGTGCTCTGTATAACCAGGACCCAGGCTCCCCCAGCCCTGCCCAGTGCTCTGCATAGTCAGGATGGCAGAAGTCCTCTCCTTAGCAGTAAGCACCCCAGCCGTCTCACAGACATTACATAGACTCTAAGATTCACATGTTTTATAAAGATCTGTTTTTATTCAGGTGAGAGAGAGAGCAGAGCTGTGCTCTGGCTTGCAGTTCTGCCAGGACTTGAGCCTGGGCCCCTGGATGGCAGGCTGCTTCACCATCTCCCCAGCTGGGAGCTCTAAACAAATAAAAGTGACGCTTCAATATCTAAAACGTGTGTGTGAGTGTGAGTGTGTATGTGTGTGAGTGTGTGTTTGTGTGTGTGTGAGTGTGTGTGTGTGTATGTGTGTGTGAGTGTGTGTGTGAGTATATGTGTTGTGTGTGAGTGTGTGTGAGTGTGAGTGTGTGTGTGTGTCAGTGTGTGTGTATGTGTGAGTGTGTGTGTGAGTGAGTGTATGTGTGTGAGTGTGTGTATGTGTGTGTGAGTGTGTATGTGTGTGTGTGAGTGAGTCTGTGTGTGTGAGTGTGTGTATGTGTGTGTGTGAGGGTGTGTGAATGTGTGTGTGAGTGTGTGTGTGTGTGTGTATGTGTGTGAGTCAAAGGCCGTGTCTTTTTCTGTTAGTGTGTGCTCTACGAAGCTTGATGTGCAAGTCTGGAACCAGAGAGTTTTCTAGTCTCGTGCTGTTCCAGAAAGCTCATGGTTCTGTGTGGATCTGCAAACAGCGGCTGAGAACTGTGTTCCAGGGCTCATGCATTCACATCGGCCTCTCTCTGAATATGGCTTCACCTCACTCCTGTCACTTCTGGGTTCTGGGCCTTCATTTATGCGCTTGAGACATTTTCATGTCGACTCCTGCCTTTGAACCTCACTGCCAGATGCTCAGCTCTGTGTCTCTGCTCCTCACTCTAATCACTTTGGTTCCTGATTTTCTCTCACTGCTTGAGGCAGAAACTTGACTCACCAGTGAATTTCTGCTTTAAATCTGTGCTTTCCCTCCTATCAACAATTTGATCGTTTTCCAATTTATGTGGACTTTTTTCTTTTATTGATTTAAGAAGGATCAACAAGACCATAGGACACGAGGGGTATAATTCCACACAGTTCCCACCACCAGAGTTTCGTGTCCCACCCTCTCCATTGGAAGCTTCCCTGTTCCTCATCCCTCTGGGAGTCTGGACCAAAGATCTTATGGGGAGCAGAAGGTGGAAGTTCTGGCTTCTGGAATTGCTTCTCCGCTGGACATGGGTGTTGGCAGGTGGATCCACACCCCCAGCCTGTTTCTGTCTGTCCCTAGTGGGGCAGTGCTCTGGGGAGGGGAGGCTCCAGGACACACTGGTGAGGGCGTCTGCCAGGGAGGTCAGGTTATCCTCATTTCTTTGGTCATTCAAGAGATTAAACCCAACTTTTTGTATCTTATTGACCACAACAGTGACTTTATCTTTCATGTTTATCCACTATCTTTCTATTATGGTCATTTGGTGACTTTGTTCTATTTGCTGAAGCTACATATGACTGACATATACTTGTCTTAAAAACTTTGAAATATTATGACTCTTCATTTTCCCAGTGTGAACATTCTATTCAATATGAAAAATAGTCTTTAACTATTTAGCTAAGCATGCAGGTATAGATATTTTCTTTTATTATTTTTGTTCCATTTAAATTCTTGAATGATAATGATCAAGTAAGTCTTTTTTGTTAGTTAACTTTTTTTTTAAACTATCTGTATGCCTAAGCCCCTAGTCTTCCTGCAGGGGGGAAGCTTCAGGAGTGGTGAGGCAGGGATGCAGGTGTCTCTCTGTCTCTCACCCTCTCTATCTCACCCTCCTCCTTAAATTTCTGTCTCTATCCATTAATAAACAAATTAAATCATTTTAAAAAGGACTGGGAGAGAGCACGCAAACTTCAGGTTCATGGGCACATTCCCCAAGGCTGTCCTTGATCTCGGCCGCCACCTCAGGTGAACAGGTCCCATGCAGCCTGCGGCAGCCTGGGCGTCCTAGGAGTCAGCAGCTTCTCCATGTCTTCTCGTGTTTGATTCCAAATTGAAATGCTCCCTTTGCTCCCTGTTCACAGAGGGAACACCTCTTTACCGTGCGTCATCATCAAGCTCTGTGGTGGCCTTTACGCACACACACTCATACACGCACGCACACACGCACACACATACACACATATACACACACACATACACATACACGCACACACACTCACACACACATACACACATACACACACGCACATGCATGCACACGCACACACACACACTCACACACATCCACACGCACACACATGCACACACTCATGCACACACGCACACACATCCACACGCACACACACGCACACACACCCACACACACGCACACACTCATACACACACACATGAACACACACGCACACACACACACACTCATACACACACACGCACACACACACACACGCACATGCACACACATGCACATGCACACACACACATGCATGCACACACCAGCTCCCAGGCCCCCTCACCTGTCTGTCTGTGCTTGGCCACATGCCTACCTGTGGATCTGTACCTGCTGGGAGAGTTTGCTTTCGAAAGTTGGCTTTGAACTATGTAGCTAGTAAATGTAAGAATATATGTATAGACTGAAATATAGAGATATTTCAGATCTTCTGTCCGATAGAAGTAAGCTTCCTTTCCAAGTCAGAAAGTCTGTTAAACTGTGCTCTGGGATAGCTGCTTGCTTGAACTATTTTGTTTTTGCCTCCAGGTTTATTGCTGGGGCTTGGTGCCTGCACTACGATTCCACTGCTCCTGGAGGCCATTTTTCCCGTTTTGTTGCCCTTGTTGTTGTGCTTGTTACAGTTGTTGTTGTTGTTGTTGTTATTATTGTCATAGCTGTTATTGTTGCATAGGACAGAGAGAAATGGAGAGAGGAGGGAAGACAGAGGGGGAGAGAAAGACAGATACCTGCAGAACTGCTTCACTGCCTGTGAAGTGACTCCCCTGCAGCTGGGGAGCAGGGGGCTAGAAACAGGATCCTTACGCAGGTCCTTGCACTTTGTGCCACCTGTGCTTAACCTGCCGTGCTACCACCCAGCTCCCATATGTGATCTCTTTTTAGCAACACAGAGTGTTTTTTTTTCACAAAGTGACACCATCTTTTCACCAGAATATTGAGTTTCTCCAGAGGGTGGAGTCCAGGAGCACTGGGTGCTGCTCTGCTGGCCTCAGTCTTGCAGACACCTGAGACACAGGTGCACCCCCAGTTCTCCTGGACGTGGTGTGGAGTGTACGGCTGGCCTACGAGACTCCAGGGCAGCTCTCAGTCCGAGGTTCTGTGATGCTGGGCCTCTGTACTATGCTTTCCTGTTGAGCACCAGGGAGTTCTCATTCTATAGAAACTCCAAGTGGCCCCACAGAATCTCAGAGTGAGGATCCTCTCTGTGATGGACACATCCAGTTTAAAGACATAGCTTATGCGGACAAAACATCGGACTCTCAAGCATGAGGTCCTGAGTTCAATCCCCGGCAGTACATGTACCAGAGTGATGTCTGATTCTTTCTCTCTCCTCCTATGTTTCTCATTAATAAATAAATAACATCATTAAAAAAGAAAAAAAAAAGACATAGCTTATGTATTCCATGTGAGATAAGGCAAGTTTCACACCGTAAAGAGGGAGAAGAAAGACACAGAAGCCAGAATACCACTCTGGAGTATGTAGTACCCAGATCAGACCCAAAGCCTGAGAACACAAGTCCCATGTGCTACCCCCGGCTGGAACACAGCCCTGTGTTAAGAGAAGTCACACCCCACCCCACCCCCAGGGCTCTGTACTGTGAATTGCCGTATCTTCCTGGAGCCTGGACTTTGTCTTCCTGCAGTACCAGCCGTATAATTGCTGCTGTTAAACGTGGAGGAAAAACTCAGCCTGTATTTACGACTTCAGAGTCTCTAGCTGCTCAGATTCAGTTGGGGATAAGACAGTGCACCTGCATCTAGTTTGAATGGTGTTGAATCTTGCTTTATTTTCATTCTTACTGTTACACGTTGTTGGGGATAAGACAGTGCACCTGCATCTAGTTTGAGCGGAGTTGAATCTTGCTTTATTTTCATTCTTATTGTTACACGTTGTTGGGGATAAGACAGTGCACCTGTATCTAGTTTGAACGGTGTTGAATCTTGCTTTATTTTCATTCTTACTGTTACACGTTGTTGGGGATAAGGCAGTGCACCTGCATCTAGTTCGAGCGGAGTTGAATCTTGCTTTATTTTCATTCTTACTGGTACACGTTGTTGGGGCCAGGTGCTGGTTCACCTGGTCAGGTGCACACATTACAGTGTGTTCACATTGCCTGCGTTCAATCCCCGGGGCCCCACCTGCAGAGGGAAGTTTCATGAAGCTTCGTGAAGCAGGGCTGCAGGTGTCTCTCTGCCTCTCTCCCTTTCTATCGCCCCCTCCCCTCTCAATTTCTCTCTGTCTCTAAACAACAATAATAACACTATTACACAGATTGTTTGTATACATTGAGTGATACTTTGCCACAATAAAAGTCGCCTAGGGAAACTATATTTTGTAGAGGAAATCAGTCTTACTTCTATTCTAGTTTAAAAACAACAGTTTTTACTCAGTTCATAATTTCCGGTGTGCAGTTTGTCAGTACTGTTCAATAGAGACTTGGGCAATGCCAGAAACGCCCTACTAATATGCCTCACTGACACTGGGCAATGACTGTCTGAATGGACAGAGCAGGCCTACGCTTCAGAGCTCACCAGTGATGTAGCTCATAGCCAGCCTGCAAAGCCCGCTCTGTGGCTGGCAGGCCCACGCTCAGGCACGTCGTCAAGCTGACGGCACAGCTCTTCCGAGTTCTGGCCCAGTGCCTCCTCGGAGCCAGGGGCCATTGTGCGGTGACCAGCCCTGAGCATGGCTCATCGTCCTAACTACTGCAGCTAGCCTGGGAGAAACCCGCCTCATCCTCCTGAGTGGCCTTTCTGCCTGTGCTGTCACGTAGACCCACACGAAGTGGCCTCACCGGAAAAGTTCAAGTCAAGATTGCAGAAGTTGGCTAAAGACAGGAGTTCTGCCTGCTAAGCATTCTTCCTGTACCCAGATCTTCAAATACTGGATATAGGCTCTGGAGGCCATAAACTGGCCAGTGGGCTGCTTCTATTTACTTCTTCTTCTAGCGTTTGCCCTTCTTCCGTAGCCAGTCAGCAGCGTCAGGTTGAGCCTGATGTAAAGTTTCGAGACCTTCTATTTACTGATATGTGGCGACAACTATTTGCAAAGAACTTTCATTTTTTTATTTCTTATTTATTATTACTTTTATTAGTGGTTTAATAGTAATTAAGAACACTGTGACATAACAGGGGTACAATTCCACACAGCTCCCAACACCAGAGTTTCGTGTCCCACCCCCTCCACTGGAAGCTTCCCTGTTCTTTATCCCTCTGGGAGTCTGGACCAGAATTCTTTATGGGGAGCAGAAGGTGGAGTTCTGGCTTCTGAAATTGCTTCTCCATGGGACATGGGCGTTGGCAGGTGGCTCCACACCCCCAGCCTGTCTCTGTCTCTCCCTAGTGGGGCAGGGCTCTGGGGAGGGGAGGCTCCAGGACACATGGGTGAGGTTGTCTGCACAGAGAAGTCAGGATGTTGTCATGGTAGCATCTGCAATTTGGTGGCTGAAAATCAATGAGATAGAAAGCAGGGAGGGCAGGCAGTAGTGCATCCAGTTAAGGGCACATAGTATGAAGTACAAGGACTCATGCAAGGATCCCTGTTCGAGCCCCACTCTCCACCTGAAGAGATCAGTGCTTCATAAGTGCAGAAGCAGGTGTGAAGTTGTCTCTCTATCTCTTTCCCTCTCTATCTCCCCTTCTTCTTTCAATTTATCTCCTTAAAATTAAGAAAAAAGAAAAAAATAGCCATTACTGGGAACAGTGGATTTGTAGTGCAGGCACCCAGGCCCAGCAATAACCCTGAAGGCAAAACAAAAACAAACAAATGAACAAACACGGAATGAAAGAGCAAAAAGCAGGACACAAATAACAAACAGAAACCAAAAGGAGTAGAGTAGATGAGATTAGGGTCTTTAGAGTGGAGTGGCACCAGGACGTCCATTTTCGGTGGGCTCCACGGGGCCCAGGCCTTGGTGGCCTCTGTCTGAGCTTGATAGCTGACGTGAAGGTGGAGTGAAGTCTCACGCGGTGAGCTGGTGTCAGCTTAGAAGGGCTACAAGCTGGGTTAGGAGCACGTCTGCAGGTGTGGCTGTGGGCAGCAGCAGCAGCAGCAGCTGTGTTTTGCTGTCCCTGATCAACTGGGAAAAGCAACAAACATCACCTGAAAACTCAACAAAATCTGATCAGGATCTCTTTAAAACCCCACCAAGCCACAGCCACCAAGTTGCAGATGCTGCCATGATACCATTCTGCCTTCCCTGGGCAGACGCCCTCACCCATGTGTCCTGGAGCCTCCCCTCCCCAGAGCCCTGCCCCACTAGGGACAGACAGAGACAGGCTGGGGGTGTGGATCCACCCGCCAACACCCATGTCCAGCCAAGAAGCAACTACAGAAGCCAGAGCTTCCACCTTCTGCTCCCCATAATGATCCTGGGTCCCTGCTCCCAGAGGGGAGAAATGTTGGGGGGAGATGACCAGAGGGCTCTGAACTTCTTCTTCTTCTAGCGTTTGCCCTTCTTCCGTAGCCAGTCAACAGCGTCAGGTTGAGCCTGATGTAAAGTTTCGAGACCTCCTTTGAATCTGGAGAGGTAGCAGTCGTTGACTATATGGGTCATAGTCTGTCTGTAGCCGCAGGGGCAGTTTGGGTCGTCTCTGGCTCCCCAGCGATGGAACATAGCGGCGCATCGGCCATGGCCTGTTCGATAGCGATTGAGGAGGGCCCGATCATAACGTGCTAGGTCAAAGCCGGGTTGACGCTTGTAGGGGTCTGTGATGAGGTGTTTGTTCTTTACCTCAGCTGACTGCCAACTCTGTTTCCAAGAGTCTGGAACAGAGAAGTTCAGTGTAGGCGTAGGGGACCAGATTGGGTGACGAGACGTCAAGCGTTGGACAGGGTGGACTCAAAGAGCAGGACCAACAGCTTGAAAGCTGTCAGGAGCTTGTTGCTGGCTTTGAAAGTGACTGGGATCCATGTGGATTCAGTCGGCTAGGAAGAAGGATCGTCAGTTTCCCCAATGAATGGGTACTCACGGGATGCACAACGGGAAGGTCGATCCAATGCACCCCTCTGAACTAAAAAAAATACAACAACAACAGAACAAACAAACAAAAGCCAAAGGACTCTTGGAAGTAATAGGTGTGACTTAGAGAGGTAAAGTGTGATTCATAGCTCACTTTTCAGTGTAGCAGTCTTCCCCTTCCTTTGTTAGCTTTATTCCCAGATATTTGTTATTTACTTCTATGGTGAAGGGGGCTGATTTCTGTATCATTTCTTCTTCTGAATTGGGGTTTGCATAGAGGAACGCCATTAACTTTTGCATATTGATTTTGGAGCCTGCCACTCTGCTGTGCTGTGCAGTGATGGTCAAGAGTTTTCTTCTGGACTCCCTGGGGCGTTGTGTGTGCAGCCATATTGCCCACCAGTAGAGACGGTGTCATTTCTTCCCCTCCAACCTGTATCCCTTGATTCCTCTCTCTCGCCTAGTTCCAAAGGCCAGGACTTCCAAGACAATGCTGAGTAGTAGTGATGCTCTTGGGCAGCCTGCCTTGTGCCTCAGAAAAGAAGCATTTTCCGTGTTTCACCATTGAGTATGATGTTGGCTATTGATTTACTGTCTACATTCAGGTAGTTTGAGGAATTTCCCATCTACACCCCACTTTATTTATCATAATTGTTTTTTTAGTCGTGAGATGGTGTTGGACCTTGTCAAAGGCTTTCCTGCATCTGCTGAGATGGTCAGGTGATCTTTGGTTTTACATTTGCTGATGTGGTGGGTCACATTTATCAGTGTGTGTATATCGGACCAGCCCTGCACCCAAGGGATAACAACTGCTCGTTCATGGCGCAACCTTCTTAATGTGTCCTTGTATGTGGTCGGCTAGAATCATGCTGATCATCATAGCACCTGTGTTCATCAGCAACGTCAGACTGTAGTTTTCGTGGGGTTTTTCATTTATATGTATTTTTATCTCTGTCTGCTTTAGGTATTAGTGTGGTTGGTGTTGGCTTCATAGAAGGTGTTAGGGAGACTATATTTGTGTCTTCTATATTTTGGAAGAGCTGGAGGAGTACTGGAAGTTGTTCTTTCAAGATTTTATAGAATTCATTTGTAAACCCATCTGGGCCTGTACTCATTTCTGGGGAGGCTTTTGGCAAAGGGATGGAAGGACATTCTATGCTCACGGGCTGAGGGATCAGTGTCTTCAAAATGACCCCCTGCCAGAGCCACATATAGATTCGGTACCCCATCAAGGTGCCAATGAACTTTGTTAAAGGAATAAAATAAGAGATACAAAGACTTACCTAGAACCGCAACACTCCCAGGATTGCCTAAATGATCTCAAGACAAGACTGGAGGTGTTACAGCATCTGACTTCAAGCTGTACCACAGAGCTGCCTGGTGCTGCTGGAACAAAGCAGACACACAGGAACGAATCTGAAGACCCATAAATAGCCTCCACACACAATGCCAACTGGCTTTGACTAGGGGCTCAACATCAAATGGCAGGAGGAGAGTTCTTTCAACATAGGATGCTGGGAAACTGGATTGAAACATGCAAGCAGATGAGGTTGAACCATCATTTATCACCACGCACAGAAGTCAACTCCACGTGGATCAAGGACACGGGCATTAAACCAGAAACTATCAAATACAGAGAAGAAAACAGTGGAAGGACACTACACGACCTATGCTTCAAAAAAGCTTTCAAAGATTCAAATCCTACAGCAAAGAAATTGAAAGTGATAATAAAGCAATGGGTCTGCACCAAACTGAAGAGCTTCTGCACAGCAAGGTTACTGGCGCCCAAACAGAAAGACGGCTGCAGCAAGGGAGCAGACCTTTACATGACCTTTACATCAGACAAGGCGCTAATAACCAACATGCATAAAGAGCTCAGTACACTAAGCACAAAACAAACAAACAAAACCAAGCAACCCCATTAGAAAGTGGGGCCAGGACATGGGCAGACATTTCACCGAGGGAGATGTCCAGAGAAGGTGCTCAAAGTCACTGCTCATCAGAGAAATGCAAATAAAGGCACTGAGATACCACTTTACCCTGTGAGACTGTCATGCACCAGAAAAGACAGAGACGGCGAATGTTGAAGAGGATGTGGGGTGAGGGGTCACTTCTGCACTGCTGGTGGGAGTGAAAGTGGTCCCTCCTTGTGGACAGCAGTCTGGAGACTCACAGCAACTCCTTTCTCTCTCCATTTCTCTCTGTCCTATCTAATAAAATGAAAAAAATGGCTGCCAGCAACAGACGACATGTAGTGCCGGCAGGCACTGAGCCCCAGTGATGACGCTGGATGCAAAAAAAAATTGCGATACACACACACACACACACACACACACACACACACACACACACACACGATGGAATACAACTCAGCTGTTAAAAATGAATAATGAAGTTGTGGCCAGACAGTGGCGCACCTGGTTAAGTGCACACATTTCAGTGCACAAGGACCCAGGTTCAAGCCCCTGGTCCCCACCTGCAGGGGCAAAGCTTCACAAATAGTGAAGCAGGGATGCAGGTGTCTCTCTGTCTCTTTTACTCTCCATCTCCCCCTCCCCTCTCAGTTCCTCTCTGTCTCTATCCAGTAATAAATAAAGAAAATCAAAAAGGGAATGTGCACACTCTAATATGAGAAAAGATGAAGTTGTCTCCTTTACATCTTCTTGCATGAAACCGGAGGAGAAGGACAAGTACCAGATGATCTCACTTATTAGAAAAACTTAATGAAGTAGGGACAGGGGAGGCAGGGCCATAGGAACAATGAGCAAATCTAGACAGATGTAGACAGACAGTCAGCTCATGACTGTGACTGGAGACCACTGCAGTGTCCAGTGGAGGGAGTGGGGACTCAGAGCTCTGGTGGTGGGAAGGGTCTGGAGTTATAGCTATTATCTCAGAACTTTGTAAATCAATATTAAATCACTAATAAAATAAACATAAGCTTTCACATAAAAAAAGAAAGCTGAATTAGAGCAGAGAATAGCCTATAGACTTGAAGAAAGTATATAAATACAACTAACTATTAACCCCGTCCACTGACCCAGGGTCCGTGTCTGTTCACATTCAGCACAGGAGCCTGTGTGCCCTCCGAGTCCCTGTCAGTCTGAGCTCACAGTCCGTGGTCACAGCTGGAACCTTCTAGGCTGCTCTCATGTCAGGACCCGTCTTCCTGGAGGGGCAGAGCAGGCTGACCCTTCTCCCTTCAGAGAGTAGGGGGTCCCCGCCATGGCTGCTATCCAGAGAGGCCACAGGAGGGTTTGTGATGATGTTCCTGATGGAAGTGAGTAGAGATAGTGGAGAGAGGGATCTGTCTGAAGTCTAGGCATATATATATATATATATATATATACATGTATATATATATATATATATATATATATATATATATATATGTTGGTATGCATGAGACCCCTTCTGTTTCATTTGGTTTAAATCCCCCCTGCTTAACACTATTCTATTTACATAACCACTGCATCCTATTTACATAACCACTGTTAACAAGCACCACCCTCCCTCCAGGGCATTGGTGGTTCAGTGATAGGATTCTCACCTGCTCCGCCCCCTCCTTGTCACACTCTGATTTTCACCAGTCACTTTTCTCTCCACCCTCTCTATGTCACATCCTGTTTCCACCCTACTTGGCAAGTATATGTAAAGACAGCATTGTGAGTTTTAGGGTACTTGAGTTTAGCTTAGCTCGTCTTAGATTGTGCTACATCCTGCATGAATAAAGAGATACTGCCTACAGCTCAACCATGAGTCCCTGGTCGTCTGTTACCCGTGAAGCCAGCCCGGCGAAAACAACATATATATTCCCTTTATTGGGGGATTCATGGTTTACAGTGGACAGTAAAATACAGTAGTTGGTCCGTGTGTAACGTTTCTCAGTTTTCCACATCACACTCTAACCCCCACTAGGTCCTCCTCCACCATCCTGTTCCAGGACCTGAACCCTCCCCCCACCCAGAGCCCATTACCTTGGTGCAGTGCACCAGCTCCAGTCCAAGTTCTGCTTTGTGTTTTCCCTTCTGCTCTTCTTTTCCAACTTCTACGAGTGGGATCATCCCATATCCATCCTTCTCTTTCTAGGCCCATCACGTCTGCGTGGGACAAAGATTCCCTCACCAGGGCCCCAATGATGGGCAATCTGGTATTCACCAGAAAGGCCGCCATTACGTGAGCCAGTCGTTGCCCTTATCCAGCGTGTGTGGTCCTTTCTTTCTCTGAGGAGCTTAGACTTTCTCCCTGTCGTTAAAGCGCTGAGTGTGCCATTTGTTGAATCCAAACCGGTATTAGGTTTATGGGGTCTGGCCTCAAGTTAAGGAGGAAATAGACCTAGGATTTTAGTGCAGTCTAAGTCACCCTTAAGTTTTTATGCATTTTACTTGTTGATGAGTCCAGTCAAGGTTGTCATATGGACAACAAGTGTCTCTCAGTTGATGTATATAATTTTGCCAGTGTATCTCTTGGCCACTTGTGTACAATGCTTCTTCTAAAGGTTATCGTTATCAAGGGGTGACATTAATGTTGTTGCTTCCAGAAGACTTCAGTGGGTATCTCTTACTTACTTTTGTGTAGTTAGTTGAGTAGATAGGGTGGTTGAGAGAAGTGAAGCAGGGGTAGGAGAGGAGGGTGTCTAGGCCTCAGCAGTAAATGTCTGAATAGACACTTTGCCGTGCTTTCTTTAGGTCTTTCTACTTGCTTGCTGAGCTACCAGGTCCAAGCTAATCACAGGAACTAGCAGGCACTCTTTGAGGCTATAGCTGCCCTAACTTATGGATACAAGTGTACATGCACCCAGTCCCCTATGCCCGAGCCTGTATCCAGGTTCTGCAGCTTTGCTAGGGAACGCTCCATTAGAAATGGAACTAGGGAGACCCGTGTGTCAGGAAAAGTCTCACCAGAGTCTCGGAGCTAGAGGGCCCCTGGACACTGTCAGAGGCGAAATGTGGCAGGGTGGCACTGGCTGCGTTGATGTAGTTGAGGCCCTCAGAGGCAGTGCCACAGGACAGGGGTCGAGAGGAGAAGCAGGAAGAAATACAGGCAAGGTCCCAGAGGCTCCAGGACTGGGGGAAAGATGGATAATTAAGAGAATCACGAGGGTTCCATGCTGTCTTGGAGCTTAAGGAGGCAATAGACAGTCATTATGATAACCAAGTCATTTGGGAATTTGGCTTACTTTCAAGGTCCTGTGGTTCAGATTTACTATACCATACTTGACCTCATCAGGATTTATGCCATTTGGTGCTGTCTGCAGAGAAGTTAAATGCTTTATATATTGAGAGTTGATTGTGATTGTGATTGACCTGGTCTACGATTGTCAGTAACTTAGTATTTGAAAGCAGATGTACTTTTAGAAATGCTTTAACAATTTAAGCCCAGTGTCAGAATTCAGTTTACAAATTTGAAACATTAAGTGCATAGATTAAAGGAATATATACTCAGAACTGAAATTTTGGCAGTTAAACCTGAGACATTAAGTCTATTTTTCCCTGACATATTGAATTAATAGTGATACAGGGAAGTACAGGTAGAGACAACCGCAGTGTGGAAATTCTAACTTCTAGCTGTACTTTTTTAGGACCCAAAGAATTACTTGGACATACTGCTTTTAGTTCAACTAAATTTTTTTTTCATATGTCCTTAGCCAAATTTTAATGGGAAATTGGGTGGGGATACATTAAAAAATTTGGTCTGATGTCATCTTTATTCAGAAGACAAGTTAGTAAGCATTTTTAGGATTTGTTGATCTGACCCTAATTTCTGATCCTAGTAAACTGTCTCTGGATTGGATTGATTGAGCTAAGATTTTATATTTAACTTTTCTTTTTTAAAAAAATATTTTTTGTTTATTTTATTTTTGAGAGAAATGCAGAGAGAGAGAGAGAGGGAGAGAGATACAGAGAGAAACACCAGAGCAGTGCTCAGCTCTGGCTTATGGGGGTGCAGTGGATTGAACCTGGGACTTAGAAGCCTCAGGCGTGAGAGTATGTTTGCATAACCTTCATGCTATTTCCCCCGCCCTATTTAACTTTTCTTAAGAAGACTAATATAGCCACAGTAAGAATTATTCAGTATATAGGATTTATCTTCTTCACATACCAAATTTCATTTCCAAGTGATACACAACCTATCTATGTTCACGTCGTTACTATTGCATAGATTTATATCTAATAAGAAAAATACTTGGGATGAATTCAATACTGCCTTTTCTGGTTTTTTTTTTTAAAGATTTCATTCATTTATTAATGAGAAAGCAGGAGGAAAGAGAGGTCCAGACATCACTCTGTTACATGTGCCTCTGGGGATTGAACTTGGGACCTCAGGCTGGAGAGTCCAGTGCTTTATCCACTGTGCCACCTCCTGGACCACAATACTGCCTTTTTAGTACAGCTCTGCTCAAGAAAAGAAAATAAATTTAAGAAGCTCCAGACCTCTTGGCATATCTTTTCCATATAATGGTTATGCAAAGACACTTTCATGTCTGAGGCTCTCAATCCTGCACACTGCCATAAACCAGAGCTGAGCAGTGCTTTGTTAAAAAAGAGAGAAGATATTACATGCTTCTACCAGTTTCACTAAGGCTTTGTAATGTCCGTTTCTTTCTTTCTTTTTTTTTTTTTTTTAACCTCCAGAGTTATTGCTGAGGCTTGGTGCCTGAACCACAAATCCACTGCTCCTGGAGACCATTTTTTCCCCTTTTGTTGCCCTTGTTGTTTTATCATTATTGTGGTTATTATTATTGTTGTTGTTGCTGCTGTCATTGGATAGGACAGAGAGAAATGGAGAGAGGAGGGGAAGGCAGAGAGGGGGAGAGAAAGACAGACACCTGCAGACCTGCTTCACCGCCTGTGAAGCGACTCCCCTGCAGGTGGGGAGCCGGGGGCTGGAAGTGGGATCCTTATGCCGGTCCTTGCACTTTGTGCCACGTGCGCTTAACCCGCTGCGCTACCGCCGACTCCCATAATGTCCAATTTTTATAAATGATAACTACTGGCCTCATTTTTCCCCCGTTAGCTAATAGAGATTCAGTTAAAGTTTTTGTTGAATAATCCAAAGTTCCTCCCTAATAAAACTTTTGATCCTCATTTTTAAATAAGTGAGATGACTCTCAATTTGGATTCCAATCTCAGTTATTCTAGTTTTTCTTTTTAATGCTACATTTTATTTTTATTCTTGGTTTCAAAACACTTGAAACTGCTTTGTCACTAATAGTCCTTGAAGATTTATTTATACTTTAAACAACTGGGCTTGAGGGGCCTGGGTGGTGGTGATTTATTTAAGTGCACATAGTACTAAGTGCAAGGATCCCAGTTCGAGCCCATGGCTCCCCACCTGCAGGGGGGTCACTTCACAAGTGATGAAGCAAGTCTGCAGGTGTCTCTCTGACTTTCTCTCCCCCTTTCTCTCCCCTCCTCTCTCAATTTCTCTGTGTTCTATCCAATAAAAAGGAAAAAATATCTGCTAGCCGCAGTGGATTTATAGTGCAGACATCGACCAGTGATAACCACAGAGGCAGAAAACAAACCAAGACAAAACCTTCACTTGAAGGGCCTACTTTTAAATTTTGTTAATAACCATTTAAAGCAACTGATATGATAAACTGTATAGTTAGTGATTCTCAATCTGTGGTCTGCAGGTCAAAGCTGTCAGCATCAATCGAGAGCCTGTTAGTTTTTACAGATCACTGGGCCTGGCACAGACCTACTGAGGCAGAAGCTGAGTTGCATGGGGTCTGGTTCTGTCTTTTTTAAATTTTTTATTTATAAAATGGAAATATTGACAAGGCTATAGGATAAGAGGGGTACATTTCCACACAACTCCCACCACCAGAACTCTGTATCCCATCCCCTCCCCTGACAGCTTTCCTATTCTTTATCCCTCTGAGAGTATGGACCCGGGGTCACTGTGGGATGCAGAAGGTGGAAGGTCTGGCTTCTGTAATTGCTTCCCCACTGAACATGGGTGTTGACAGGTGGATCCACACTCCCAGCCTGTCTCTCTCTTTCCCTAGTGGGGCAGGACTCTGGGGAAGCGGAGCTCCAGGACAGATTGGTGGGGTCATCTGCCCAGAGAAGTCTGGTCGGCATCATGGTAGCATCTGAAACCTTGTGGCTGAAAAAAAGTTAAGATATAAATTAGAACAAATTGTTGACTAGTCATGAACCTAAAGACAAGAATATTGCAAATTAAGATTTGGGGTCTCTGTTTTAGAGAAATATCAGGTCTATTTTAGGTCTATTCTAAGGGACCTATAACTTTACTAGTTTTTGCCTGAGCCTGACAGCTAATATGGAGGTGGACCCAAGTTATTGTCTGGGGAGATGATGTCATGGCTGGAAAAAGGGCTAGAAAGCCAGATCAGGGAAGACAGTAGCTCCCAAATATGGGAAACGTATATAAATATTGTTAACTGTAAACCCCATCGATCTGATCTGGGGCCCATATTCAGCACAGGAGCCTGTGTGACCTCTGCATCCCTGTAGGTCTGAGCTCACAGTCTGTGGTCACGGCTGGGAACACTCCAGGCTGCAGTGATTTCAGGACCCGTCTTCCTCGGGTGGTAGGCAGAGTATGTTGTCCAACCTCCCTTCAGAGGATGGAACATTCCCCACCCTTGTTGATCCACGTTGAGGGCAGGGTCCTATGGGGCCCACAGAGAGGTCCATTGTGTTGTTCCTGATGGAGATGAGCAGTGACAGTGGAGAGAGGGTCTGTGAGAGCTCTAGGCCCATCATGTCTGTGTGGGATCCCAGGACTCCCTGACTAGGGCCCCAGGTGCTGGGGTGGCCCAATAGTGACCAAAGAGTCATCACTGAAGTATGCCGGTCTCTTGCTCTTACCCAGCTTTTGTCGTCCTTACTTTGATAAGGTGAGCTTTGGGGTGACTGAGGGCCATGCAGTAGGAGGTAGATGAGGAGGGTGTCTAGGTCTAAGTAGAAACTGTTTGATGAAGTACTTTAAGGTGTCTTTTTAGGTCTTTGTGCTTGCTTACTACATTTATTGACTCACTGCAAACTGATGTGCACTCTTGCTTTAAGGTATATGTTTTCCCTAATTTATGGACACATGTACATGTGCCCTGTCTCATGGGCCCTGGTCTATATCTAGATTTTGAGGCTTTGTTACGAAGTGCACCAACCGCACTGGAATTAAGAAGTCTTGTGAGCTAGGAAAGGTTGACATTCCACGCCTGATGTCTCTGGACGCAGTCTGAGATGCCAAGGTGGAACTGGTTGCATTGATTAGGTTGGGATCAGCATATAAAGTATCAGTTGGTGTGACGGGAGAGAAGCAGGCAGGAAAGTGAACCCCAGAAGTTCCATGCCTGGGAGAATTATGGGCTTTATAGAGAAGGGGAAGGTTCCTGCTGTCTAAGGATTTAAGAGGGCAATAGATAGTTATTGCTATAACTGAATTACTTGCAATTGACTTAACTTTGAATACCCCTTTGTTGGCATTTACTGTACCATAGGAGACCTCACCATAATTAGTCTCCTTTTATGCTATGTACATGTAGCTGTGCCTTGTAAAGGGACACCACCAGTTGTTTCTGTTCTCACTGGTCTAATCTTTTAGAAGATTTAATATTTTAAAGAAAAAGTCATGATTAGAAATGAAGTAACAGATTGAGCCCACTGTTAAAATTCAATCTGATTACCAATTTGAAGTCTTAAGTACTTAGATTGAAGGAACATATACTCAGACCTATGGTCTATGCATCAAAATACTTGAGACATCTGATCCATTTCCCCCCCTCATATTAATTAGTGACTTATGAGACTGTGAGGTCAAAGAAGGGTATATTGACACCATTCTCACCACCACATATCAGACAAGAGACTAATAACCAAAATATATAAAGAGCTCACTAAACTCAGCAGCAGAAAATCAAATGGTCCCATTCAAATGTGGGCAGAGGATATGAACAGAACATTCACTACAGAAGAGATCCAAAAGGCCGACGAACACATGAAAAATTGCTCCAGGTCACTGATTGTCAGAGAAATGCAAATAAAGACAACACTGAGATACCACCTCACCCCTGTGAGAATGGAATACATCAAAAAGGACAGCAGCAACAAATGCTGGAGAGGCTGTGGGGACAAAGGAACCCTCTTGCACTGCTGGTAGGAATGTAAATTGGCCCAACCTCTGTGGACAGCAGTTTGGAGAACTCTCAGAAGGCTAGAAGTGGACCTGCCTTGTGACCCTGAAATTCTTCTCCTAGGATTATATCTTAAGGATTCCAAACACCCATCCAAAGAGAACTGTGTGCACCTATGTTCATAGCAGCACAATGTGTAATATTCAAAATGTGGAAGCAACCCAGGTGTCCAACAAGAGATGAGTGGCTGAGAAAGCTGTGGTACATATACACAATGGAATACTATGCAGCTATTAAGAAGAATGAACCCACCTTCTCTGACCCATCTTGGATGGAGCTAGAAGGAATTATGTTGAGTGAGCTAAGTCAGAAAGATAAAGATGAGTATGGGATGATCCCACTCATAAATGGAAGTTGAGAAAGAAGAACAGAAAGGGAAACTCAAAGCAGGATCTGACTGAGTTTGGAGTAGGGCATCAAAGTAAAAATCTCTGGGTGGAGCGTGAGGGTGGATGGTCAGCTTCACTGAGGCGGGGGGTGTGGGGGGCACTGACCTGGTTCTCTCCTGACTGCGCCATCCCGAGCTAGCAGGGCGCGTGCTGTAGTGAAGCCTCCAGTCTCAGTTGCCGTTCCGACACACTTCAGTCCGGCACTGGGTTGGCAGCCAGTGTCTTAAATAATGTGACAGAACTTGCTTTGGGAGCCTGCAACCTTACCTGTGTCATTAATATACCCAGTCACTGAAGTGTAGACGAGAAATGCACCTCTTCCTACACAAACAGTGCTTTTCTTCTTTACGGAGGGGTTGGGGGTTAATGGTTTGCAGTCAACAATCAAGTACAATAGTTGGTCCACGTGTAGCATTTCCCAGTTTCCACAGGACACTCTCACCCCCACTAGGCCCTCCTCCGCCATCCTGTCCCAGGACCTGAGCCCTCCCCCACCCCAGAGTCTTTACTTTGGTGCAGGACACCAACTCCAGTTGAGGTTCTGCTCTGTTTCCCCTTCTGTTCTTCTTTCTCCACTTCTGTCTGTGAGTGAGATCATCCCATGCTCATCCTTCTCTGTCTGACTCATCTCACTTCACATGATTCCTTCACCGAACATTGATACCAAACAGTTGTCTGAAAACAGGGGTTAACTTCAGAATTATGTAAGAAGAGCTTAAAAATACAGGCGACCATTTCACTAAATCAAAATCTTTCTGTTTCTTGGAGGAGATGCGTGTGTGTGTTTGTGTATGTTTTGCTTTCAAGGTTCATAGCTGGGTGCCCTACAGGAACGCCAGAGAGAACAGTTTTTGTCTTCTGCTGTCACTGAAGGTAGATAGGAAAAATGCTGATATGAACATACATAGTTTTCTGAATTGTCTTTCACACAGAAATTCTTACTAGGATTTGGAAAAAAAGTATGTGTCCATAATATACACCTCATTTTTTTTCTTTAGTTACCAGAGAATTCAGTGTCATTAAAAAAAGTAAAAAAAATATACGTGTGTATTTATTTATTTATTGTGAAAGAAAGGAAGAGAGAGATAGGGGCTGGATGGCACACTCAGCCAGGCACACGCTTTCCTGTGCCCAAGGACTCTGGGCTAGTCTCTGGAAGTGACCACGCGGTGTGGGGAGGGGCTTCCCTAGTGTTGAGCAGGGCTGCTCCTGTCTCTTTTTTTTCTTCCTCTCTATTTCGCTATCAGAAAGGGGGATAAAGGTCACCAGGAGTAGTGGAATTGTCATGTAGGCACCTTCTTCCTCTTCTAGCGTTTGCCCTTCTTCCGTAGCCAGTCAACAGCGTCAGGTTGAAAGCTGTCAGGAGCTGCTTGTTGCTGGCTTTGAAAGTGACTGGGATCCATGTGGATTCTGTCGGCTAGGAAGGATCGTCAGTTTCCCCAATGAATGGGGACTCACGGGATGCACCACGGGAAGGTCGATCCAATGCATCCCAATGTAGGCACCAAGCCTCAGCAGTAATTTTGGTGACAAGGAGAGAGAGGGGGAGAGAAAGGGAGGGTGGGAGAGGGGAGATGGGGGAGAGGTGGGTACGAGGGGCTTGAACCCGGGACCTTGTGCAGTGTAACATGTGTGCTCAACCAGGTGCACCACCACCACCTGCCCATCTTTTTGTTTATTTGTGTCTTCTTGAGTTTATCTCATTTTTAATTTATTTTTTATATTTATTTGTTTTCCCTTTTGTCGCCCTTTTTTTAAAATTGTTGTTGTAGTTACTATTGTTGTTATTGATGTCATAGTTGTTGTATAGGACAGACAGAAATGGAGAGAGGAAGGGAAGACAGAGAGGGGGAGAGAAAGATAGACACCTGCAGACCTGCTTCACCGCCTGTGAAGTGACTCCCCTGCAGGTGGGGAGCCGGGGCTCGAACCAGGATCCTTAGGTAGGTCCTTGTGCTTTGCACCACATGCGCTTAGCCCGCTGCGCTACCGAGTTTTTTTCACTGATGTCTTGTATTTTTCACTAAACAGAGCTTTTGCGTCCCTTGTTAAACTCCTAAGTATTTTGTTGATTTTTGATATTTTTGTAAATGCTATTACTATAAAATATTGTTTTTCAGATAATTTATCAGAGTTTAGAAATAAAACTGATTTTAAATCTTAATTTTTATATCCTGCAGCTTGACTGGATTTGCTTATTATTTCTAACAGTTTTGTTGGTGGAGTCCTTGTGACAGCAAGTCATCTGCAGAGACAGCTTCTTCCTGTCTGGATGTCCTTGGCTTCTCTTTATTGCCTGATTGTTCCGGCTGGGGCTCCTGGCCCTGTGTGGAGCGGGCGTGGTGACAGTCACACTCTCTGGTCTTCTCCTCATCTTGCTGGGACACTCATCCTGTCCCCGCTGGCACGATGTTGGCTCTGGCTTTGTCTCCACGACCTTTCCTAGTTTGCCACCTCTTCCTTTTTACCCACTCTGGTGAGTTTTTGTCATGAACTGATATTAAATTCTGTGAGATGCTTCTTTCTGCTTCTACTGAGGGGAGAGTATGATCTTACCTTTGATTCTGTTTTGGTTTGTCCTTGCTGATTTGGATCGTTTCTCACTTTCAGAGATCTTTGGTCTCATGGGAAGTTGAGTCAGGTCTGCTGGAATATGCCTGAGGATTTTTGCCCTCTAATTATCTCATTATTTTTGCCCCTCTAATTATCTAGTCATATTGACCATTTTTCTCCTTGCAGTGTCCACATCTGCATCAGGATGGTGCTGACCTTGTAAGATCAGTCCACTAGTGTTCCATCTTCTTTTTGGGGAGAGAACTTGTCATCAATTTGACATCAGTCATCCTTCAGATGTGCGGTGGGGTTAGTCAGTGCAAGCACAGTTTTAGTTTCCTTTATTGATTTTTTTTTACTACTGTTTCAATCTCTACTTTTTTATTGGTCTGTTCAAATTTCCTATATCTTCAGCAATCTACCTGGTAGGTTGTGTATTTCTGGAATGCATCTGTTTCTTCTGGGCCATTCTGCTTGGTGGCATATAGTTGTCCACCGTCATGATTCTTGTGCCTTTATAACCTTCTGAAGTGTCACTTCAGCTTGAGGTCGGCGGGGTCCAGAAACAAGGTGACTGACAGAATTCTGCCCTTTAATTCACGCGGGCCCTGCTTGGGGGCCACCTTCCAGCTGTCAGGCAGCGCCTCCTGTAAGTCTCCCTGCATGTCGTAGGGGCTCTGGTTGCTCCCCGCCCAGCTGGGAAAGAGCTCATTCTTTCCGGTACCAGGCACTGACACAGGCAGTCAGGGAAGCCTGGCCCACTGTTTCCAGACACACCAGACCTCAGCTAAGTGCAAACAGCTGCACGTGGGATGGGGGCCAAAAGAAATCTGTGTGATGCTGTGGGTCCGGCTGAGAGCAGTTCATGTGACATGGGGCTGAGATCAGGCTCTCAAGGGGAGCCGTCAGGCCCCAGCAGGAGAGGGACCCCCGCCTGTCACCCTCTTTCCGTTTCCCCGCTGGAAGGGGAGGCTGTTTCTGGAGTGGACCATGCCCGCTGCCATTTCTTCAAGTCCAGAGCTGGGACAGATGAGCAGAAGTCTTGGGAGACGAGGCCTGGCTTGCAGCGGTGGCCGGGCCTCCACCTCAGGCCCTGCTTCCTGGTTAGGCCCAGGCCCAGGCCACCCCTGGGCAGGCAGAAACAGCACTGATACTGTTGGCCTGTTTCTCCCTCAGGACTTTTGCTCCTTAATATTCATTTAGCCGAACTGTTTTTGTTTTTTTTTAATTTTTGTATTTTCCAACTCTGTTTATACTAGAATTCTCCTACAATGCCTTATCTTCTATTTGTTTTCACACTAGTTATAGCTTTCTGGGGGACAGGCTGTGGTGCACCTAGTTGATTGCACACATTACAGTGCACAGAGACCTGGGTTCAAGCTCCCTGGTTCCCACCTGCTGGGGGGGAAGCTTCAGGAGCGGTGAAGCAGGCCTGCAGGTGTCTCTCTGTCTCCTCCCCTCTCAGCCACTCTCTGTCTCTACCCAATAATAAAAATAATAGTAATACAAGGACTATTCTGTGAGGCACTGCATCCTCCATATGTTTGGGTTATCCACCGTGGAAGGCCCCTGCCCGGCTGCTGGCTCGTGAGGTGCTGAGGATTCATTCGCGTTCTTTCTCCCCGCAGCTTTGGTGGTGGCCAGGCACAGGAAGGGGCTTGGTGCTACTTTGTGGCTTTATCATCTCTACAGTTTAAATGAAAAGAGTCTTTCCATTTTCTGTGATGTGTGTGTGTGTGTGGCAAATGGCTTCACTCACAGTTTTAGAAGATTCCCACCACTGTATCTGAGCTGCTTTTACTGCTGTTTCAAGCTCTACTTTTTTATTGGTCTGTTCAAATTTCCTATATCTTCAACAATCTACCTGGTAGGTTGTATATTTCTGGGATGCATCTGTTTCTTCTGGGCCATTCAGAACTCAGGAGTTAGGAAACACTCACAAGCCTGGGAGATTGCTTTTGTTTCTGCAAGAGGCTCTTAGACCACGTGCAAGAACGAGGAGTCACTGTTTCCCTCAACTTCACATTCCGATTCCTTCAGAAGGGTGATGGCGTCTGAGATGTTGCTCAAGAAAGAGGTGGGTTAGTGGACAGGGCCAGCCTGTCCTCACTGACCTCTCGGGCTGACAAGAACCATCTCTGCAAAGTCTCAGGGAGCCATGCTGTTCACACTCTCTCCACCCACCTGGGAAAGACTCATCCTCTCACTTGCATGAGACCCGCCTTCTGTGATGCCCCCCGTGTCTGCTGGAATGAGCAGCTTCCCAGGAGGGCTTCATGGAGGAAGCCTGCTGGATTCAGGAGCAGGAGGGGCAGTGGCATGAGCCTCCTTATTCTTCCCATGCAAAGTGGTACTAGGACTGTGGTCAACAGGTTTCTCCCCTTCAAAAACTCTAGGCAGGATGGCTATGTATAGACTTATATATTATACATTGTCTTTTTTTTAAGCTTTTATCTCCAGTTTAATTAGAACTTAGTGATGGAAACTAGGTTTCTTAGTTGGCTCTTGAACTTTAAAAACAAACAAGACATTCATACTTTCGTAGCATATTGTGGGCCAAACAACATCT